>NW_025224719.1:31011-90361 GCF_014066325.1 Apis laboriosa | reverse complement strand
TTTTTTTTTTTTGTACATATTTTCATGGTATTTTTCATAATTTCAGAACGCGCATTAATTTATAAAGGGGGTAAATAAGGGGTGGCGCAGCGCGATGGAACTTAAAATAGGCGCTCGAGGTTTTGATTTTCGCGGAGATTGGCGTGTTTTCTGGAGGGAGAGGATAGTGGTTGGATGATTCTTGCTTTTCGAAGAGATTAAACATTTAATTCTGGTTCTGAGGCCAGAAATCATTAAACACGTGACGAGTAGAGTTACGGGCGTATATCGAATACGCGTGACAAGTTTGAAGTTGGAAAAGGGAATTTGTAATTAACGTGTCCGCCAAGTGATAAACCAAATCTGTATCTGCGAACGAGGTTAAATTATGAATATAACATTGTAGAGAGGATAAACTCCATGATTAAGAAATTTAGGTGTATTTCAAAAAATACAGGATCCGGATTTTAATTTAACCACGTGTCGTGAAAATAAGTCGTGTGATGGGTTACATTATGAGAATCGGTGAGTAATTTCGTAATGTACTTGTGAAATTTATATATTCCGTATAAATTCTACTTTTAATTTATTTAATTTATCGATGCAAATGTTGTGATTCAAATAAATAAATTAGCTCGATCGAGAAATAAACCGACAAAATTCTTTCATCAAAGATCTCGAAGGTTTTTTAATATTTTTTAATATCGATTGCAAATTAATTTTGTTCGAAGCTTTGTTTATCACATTTTCAGATATTATTTATATAAAATTGATTACTGTTTAAAAATTATTAATTTCTTTATCGAATAAAAACCAATCACGATAAAAATATCAATCCTTTGGTTTTTCTATAAAAAAAAAGAAAAAAATACTTATACATTTTTGAGAATCGACTATATATAGTACACGAAACATTTCGAAATATATTTCTGGAATTAAGGCATCGCGAACTCGTTGAATTTTCTCTAATAAAACGAACTTATACGGAGACAAATTCATTTCGTATTTTTTTCACGATCTTCCTTCCATCCCTCTGCTCGTTGCCTTGTCAATTAATTAAAATTAGCGAGGCGATTTCGAGGCTTTTAGAGTTCGTCGAGTGGTTATTTCACGACATCCGACAGAAGGAGAATTAAAAGGGGGGGAGGAGGAGAGGGGGAAGAGAAAAAGAAGAAAAAAAAAAAAAGAAAGGGAATTGTCTGCAACGTTATAAAATGTCGCTTATCATTTTCAGTGATGGAATGGGATGGCGAGATGCTGGAAATCACACGTATCTCGAGACTGGACATGGGCGTTTATTTATGCATCGCGACAAATGGCGTCCCTCCTACTGTTAGCAAGCAGATCAGAGTCTCGGTTGATTGTGAGTAGATTTTTCATTTCTCGTTTGTAAATCGATAAATTTGTTGTTACAATGTTCTGATTCGAAAGAGTGATATGGTTTCATTAAAATTCACTTGATTTGAGCGATAGAAAAGATCTACGATACGTTAGATGATTGGAATATTTTCTTTATTCATTTGCTGTGATAAGTCTAAAGATGTTTGTTCCAATATTTTTGAAATTATGTAACATTTAGATTAATTTTAAATGTAACAACACTCTTTCCTATCTCTAAAAAATATCAGTTTATTATAACAACTGATAGAAGATGAAATATGAAATATTTTTATCAGTTTTGAACGAAAATTTCAATAAATCCAAAATTAAAAATCGTAACAACATTTTTCTTTCGATATACAATATTTTATATTTTAAAAATATTTGAAGCATGCTATGAAACATTAGAAAAATCATAATGAAAAAATAGATGGAAAATTCCATATATTGAAATTTTTTTTAGAAAAATCCAAAATATTAACCAATTAAATACCAAACCGAACGAAAATTTAATCAATCACATATATATCTTCGATTCAATATTATTCGCTAATTAAAAAAAAAAAAAAAAAAAAAAAAAAAAAAAAAAAATTGAATTTTCCATATTCCACATATTTTTAAATTTGACAGAATTTTTAAAAAGTTATAAACACGTGGTATATAAGCGTCTTCTCTCATCTGTCTGAACTTCGTGAGCGCGAAACACAAGGTGGAAAGATGACTCTAAGGGGTTGAAGAACATACAATTTAATAATAGAGAAAGGTGTCCGACGACAAAGCGGCTCTTTGCCGCTTACACCTTCTCTCTCGTCCCCTTTCTATCGTCGGAAGAGCAAAGTGGCGAGAGTTTAAGCGAGAGACAAGGGGTGGAAATGGGACGATGCTTGATTCGCGCGAAAGAGTGAAAGCGAATGGCATCGAGGGTGGAGAGTAACATAAAAGTAAGCTTGGGTGAACCACGACACATTATTATCCGTATACTTTGTCTATTGTTACGTTTCTCTTCCTTCTAAATACCGATCTTTGATGCATCTTTTCTCAAATTTTTCGTGCCATTTTTTTTTTTCTTTTTTTTCTTTTTCTTCTTTTCACTGTTTTGTCCTAAAATGTCAGTGCATGTATTCTTTCAAAAAGGGATTGAATTTAGGGTGTTTGAATTTATGGTGTTAGTGTTAGATTGATACTCGTTAAAATTAATGTTCGTTTAAGGGGTTTAATGGAATTTTTTGAGAGAATAATGAAAATTTTTGGAAACCAAAATAATCTTTGTAAAAAAGAATCTATGATATTGTGTTCGATGGTCCATTAAAGAAAGATTAAAAAAATAAAATACGTTTTTTTTATTAAATAAATTTTTATAATAATTAGATTCTTTTTACATACAAAACAACAAAGACATTGAAAACAATTAAAATTGCATCATAATAAAATTTTACTTGAAATTTTAATTTTTGCCTATATATAATATAATATGCAATAAGTTTAGATAGTATATCTAAAATATCTTCCTTAAATTTTCATATTATTCTCACTCTTCCCCATTACACGACACAAATTAATAATTACTTTACTCCACGATCCCTGTAATTATTAATCATTAAAAAAAAAAAAGAAAAATCCTCTCTCGCATCGTGCTCAAAATTTCAATATCCGCACACGACACGTGATGCCCCGCCATTAATCCTTTCCACCCTTTAATATCACATGCATTCTCGCCCCCCTAGCAAGAAATTCGCTGTGAAAAAAGTAGGCCGCGCGTCCCGCTCAAATTGTTCATCGTTTAAATAAATTTAAACACAACAAGCCAACAGGAGGAGGAGGAGGAGGAGGGTCATCTTCCCGTTATACATAAAACCTGTCCTGCGTGTTAAAAAGCGTGGAAGAAACGATGAGATGAAAAAGCCGACAGAATGCGAGCCACGCTCGTCGACGATAAGAAAACCGAGCCACGTGTTACTCCCGCGTTTCTGGAACAGGAGTACGAAAACCAAGGAGTTATCCCTTTAGTTAAAGCGAGGCTAATTAATTTAGCGGCGCCGTAAAGAAGCGTCGAATTGCGATTCAGGGGTCAGAGAGTGTTCCAGAAGGGAGGGAGGGAGGGGGTTGAAAAGAGGGTGATGTTTTTGCCCCCCCCCTCCCACGGTCTCTCGACGGATGCGCGCCAAGGATTATCCTTTTAGGCGTCCTTTTAATTCCATTTGTAGCCCGGTACTCCCGTGCAAAGGCTTTTGTCAACGAGTATTACCTCGCTCCCTTTGAAGTGAAATTGCGATCGAGTAATGTAATAGTTCTGCCCGCGATATGCATTAACCGGCGTGAGCCCGGAATTGAAGACGGGGGCGCGGAAGGAAAATATGATTTTCCGCGTGAAACTTGGCGAGGACGAAGCTCTTACCGCGGCAGGAGGGGAGGGTCTCCATACTTGAAGAGTTTCTTCGTGGATTTGCTGTGTTTGGTTTGCTTTCATCCGTTTAAAGAGGGGATTTTGTGATGGAACGAGATATTAATTATATTTGTAATAAGATATTTTGGGAAATTGGGATTATTAGGAAATTTTGTTTAAGGAAAGGGAAAAAAAAGGGTTGATTGTAATTGTTATAGTAGTTTTTCGTATTTTGTTGATTTCGATATTTGAAGAGTTTCTTCGTGGATTTGCTGTTTTTTTTTTGTCCGTTTAAAGAGGGAATTTTGTGATGGAACGAGATATTAATTATATTTATATTAATAAGATATTTTGGGAAATTGGGATTAGTGTTATTAGGAAATTTTGTTTAAGGAAAGGGAAAAAAAGGTGTTGATTGTAATTGTTATAGTAGTTTTTCGTATTTTGTTGAAAAATTATTGTATTTCATTTGGTATAATGTATGATTGAGGTAGATAAAATATATAAAGTTAAAAATGAAGAGATAGGGGGGAGGGTTTCGATATTTGAAGAGTTTCTTCGTGGATTTGCTTTTGTCCGTTTAAAGAGGGGATTTTGTGATGGAATGAAATATTAAATATATTTGTAATAAGGTGTTACAAAATTGGAATTAGTTTATTAGACAATTTTGTTTAAGGAAAGGAAAGAAAAAGAGGTTGATTATAATTGTTATAGTAATTTTTAGTATTTTGTTGAAAAATTATTATATGTCATTTGGTATAATAATCGAGGTAGATAAAATATAAAGTTAAAAACGAAGAGATAGGGGGGAGGGTTTCGATACTTGAAGAGTTTCTTCATGGATTTGTTTGGGCTTGTTTATTTGAAGAGGGGATTTTGTAATGGAACGAGATACTAGTTATATTTGAAATAGGATATTAGGACATTAGGATTAGTGTTATTAGGAGATTTTGTTTAAGAAAAGGGGAGAAAAAGGGGTTGAAGTGACTGTAATTGTCATAGTAGTTGTGTAATTTGATAGATTCTTTTTCGTATTTTGTTGAGAAATTATTATATTTCATTTGGTATAATGTATGATGATAGATAAAGTATGAAGGGTTGAAAAAAACGTTGTAGCTAAGAATGATCAAACGTGATAATACGAACACGTTTTATTAGTATGAGAGAAGATTAATTAAACGAGGGGACAGATTATACCCATTTTCATCATCCGGATGACATTATAAGTTTACGAGCTGAAAAACTACCCTTTCCCTGTATCCAATGGCCATCCTTGCCCGATACTATTATCATACATCTTCCCTCATATATTACAATTTCCTTACAATCTTTTTCTAGAAATTTATAACGTGTCGATAACAAGCAATTAATTGTACTGATTTTACATCAGTAGAGAATGATTAAAAAAAATTTGTAGTTTACTATTCTATGTTAGAAATCGTACCCTCGTACCCTCTTCAATCGTGCTTTAGCTTTTCGCGTTTGACAAATGCATTGATACGATTGTATTCGGTTTCAGAAGTCTTATGTAGACGCAATTGAGTCGTCTCAATTGTCAAAGGAACTAGTTGTTTAAGTTAAATGGAAGTGGGAATGGTTAATTCGCCGCAGAGTTTGCGCGTGTCGCGTGCCACTGTATTTACCCCCTTGCTTTCGTATTGTGTGTATGTATGTATGTATGTACGTATGTATGTATGTATGTATGTATGTAGTTGTTCTAGATAGCTTTAGGAAATTGAGTGACTTAGAATTTGGGTTAGTTAACAGTGTCATAGTTCGTTGTTACGTTAACATAACGTAAAAAGAAATTTTCAAATATATATTCCTCAAATTGAATTAAATTCAAATTGGATCAAATTGAATTTTTGCATGTACGTCGTGATCTTTTTCATAATTTTATTAATAATATCTTAATCGTGAAACGTTATATAATGTAATAAAATACTTTAAGAAAGTATTATTTAAAATTCAATGATAAAATTTAACTCGCGTTAATAAAAAAAAAATCTGTAGCATTTATATACCACGTGATTAAGCCTGCCTATAAAAACCAAGTTGATTGATCAAGTCTCTCTTTTTCTCTCTCTCTTTGTTTACTATATATCACACAACGTCAAACTACACACACACACACGCACACTAGATACGTTCAACCTTGGAACAACTGCAATAGCAGACGTCAAACACCCACTACAAATCGGATACCGTGGATTGAAAATCGCGGAATTCCTCTGTGAATTGGCAATTCCCTCATCGACTCCGCTACCAAATCCCCAATATACCAAACAAGTTTCGCCAAACGAGCTTAACGAACACCTCTCGAACACCTTCCACTGTTTCCAGATTTCAGAGGGGTGATAACGAGATATATGTCGCGCAATTTTCCATCCGTTCCCTCCCACAGTCCTTCCCCTTCATCAGCCGTTTCACTTTAATCAATCCTTTACAAACGTGCCCCATTTATTCTTTCGAACTGTGTCCATTCATTTAAAAAAAAAAAAAAAAAAAAGCGCGTATCATATAACGTATCAAAGCAGCTACGATGGCATTCTGCAAAGCATCCGTTATCGATTGAGCGTAATCCACGAAACAAGGCGGGAGAAAGATGGGGATAAGGGATAAGGGTAAAGAGAGAGAGAGAGAGAGAGGGGTAGAAAAAAATGGAAGGAAACGGGCGGAAGCTAGCAGAGGTCCGGTAACTCGGCGTTTTTTAATTTGGACACGGACACACCACGGTTAATGGCCGTTGCGCTTGGAAATCTGTCGACACGGCCATATTTCGAGGACGAAACGGGACGAATCTGTTGGGAAAATGAGCCCAGCTCTTCAGATGTGTAGTGATGGGATCAAGTTCGACGTGCACTTGTAAATCCAAATTAAATCCAATAGATTCATTTCGTATAATATTCATTTCACAAGTTATTTATCAAGCTATATTGAAATAGGAGACTAGAGAATATATATAAGAATGTAGGAACTAAGAAAATTATTCTTTTATTAAATATTAGCTTTTATGGTTCATTCTTGATCTTCAGGCTGATTTTAGAAATTTTCAAATACACATACTTATTTATTTATAATTGAAAAAAGTGTTCTTCAAACGTAATACAGATAAGAAAATTAAATTTAAATTTGAACGAGGAATTTTTAACTCAAAATTCTATAGTACTTATACTCTTTTTCAAAATTTACAAAAGATTCGAATCTATCTATCAGATTCTAGTCTTTCATATCTCGAAATATTTATAAAGAAATTCGAATCTCATCTCAACATTCAGATATATCTTCATATTTGCGATATACTTAATCCCATCACTAGCCATCCCCAACTTGGCTCCTCTACCCCTCTTGTCTCGTTCACCAAAAGTCTTTTAATCATTTATACGAGAGCCACGAAATGTTTCGTACGCTTTGTCGCGTTTTTAACCCTTTCTCGATTGAATCTTTCTCTCGATCCATTGTTGCGGTTAATTGGCGTTGAATATGGATGTACGTAAGGTTTTGTCGGACTTGGGAGTTGCGCCACCAGGGTGGTAGGGGGATGAATATGCGAAAACGAGGCTGGTTGGTTTTGATCGTTGGCAAACAGGATTTTATTTCGTTGCCACAGTTTCGTTTCTCAGGTATATCGTTACGATTTTGTTTACAATTTGAGTTTGGTCGGGGATTGGAATTTTTTGTTACGATTTTACGCGTTTGTTGGACGCACAGCATCCTCGCGTATTACACTCGGGAACGAAAAGAAATATTTTTAAAGATAAAAAGAATTCGTTGGTTAAAAATTGTTATTACGTTTAATTATAAAAATTTCAAAAGAAGAATACGTGTTTGGGAGGATGTTTCTTCTTTTGTTCGAGGTCTAAATATAATTAGAATGATTTTAATTTTGAGAATCTTATGGAAAATTGTATTATTCCTCATTGCTTAAAATTTTAGTTAAATTTTTCTTCGTAATTCCCTCCCTTAGATGTAATCTTTCTTTATTTTCTTATTCTCTGTGAATCATATCAAGGGGAGACAAATCTTTAATGTATTTTATAGTTGTGCAGGAAAAAGCTTTCAGTCTTTAAAAAGATTAGCTTCTTTAACGATGAGATTTATGTGTTATTAGTATGTTAATGTAAAAGATTTAGAATCGTATAAAGATACATTGCGTTAAAATAATCGTATTATTTTTTCATATTTTTATGTAAAATGACAGAATAATATGATTTATGTAAATAATATGTATATTTATATTTTTCTAAAATTATTAATGAATATTATTTGATGAATATATGCATTATATGCAGATGTTGTTGAAGAGAGTATGCTTCTGAAAAGAACTTTTGAATTTTATTCTCTAATATTTTTCTAACTTTAATAAAAAAAGAAAAAAACGTTATAATCTGTCCCTCTTGCGTGGACCAACATACGTATATCATCACGCATATACGTAGGAATATATAGATAGAGGAACAGAAAATATTCCAATGGAAAGTGCACGGAAATTTCGCTAAAATGTTTCTTTTCCTCTGTATAATATTTCGTTTCGTAAAAATCCAAAATTATTAGAATTATAAATCATAAAAATATAATCTTTCAAAATTTAAACGTGATAATTTCACAACAAATCAAAACTATAATCCAACGTAATCTTTCTCAGTATCTCTCTAAAATTTTAATCCACAAACTCGTCTTCGATTCATGAGCATATTTTTGACACCTTTCACGATCTAACCAATCACGTTCGTTCAATTATTTATTCAAAAAATATTATTATTTCAAAATTCTTACGAGAGTCTCTCCGTTACCCAATCGAATATCTAAAAATCTCTTCAACAAGGATAAAAAAAAATCCCTTGGAAGGGATTCATGAATGAAATTTCGCTCGGTACATTAACGATAATCCAGGGTTTAATCTGTACTCATCGACTTGCGAGTATCGAGGTCGAAGGTAACGAAACTGCAAGACACCGCGGTGAATGCAGAGGGGTTGAGAATCGAGGGGGAGGGGTTGTAGCGTAGTCACGTATAAGCAGTGACTCAGCCACCACCCTCTCTCTCTCTCTCTCTCTCTTTCCTCTCCTCTCCTCTCGTTCTCGCCACCCTTCTCGCCGTGGCTCCAGTAGCAATCTGTTATTAAAATCAGCAACGAGAAAAATCCGTGCCGTATCTATGCGGGGCGAGGCGCATACCGACAGACGTGTTGTGGCAAAAATTAAGCCACCTGCTAACTCGGAAACAAAATTACCACGAGTTGTGAGGGAGGGTTGCCGCGATATGGTTCCAGGATAGGATTTTCGGTCAGCTTTAGAGCAAATTTGACGATGTTCTTTATGCCCGATTTTATGCAGTTTAGGGAAAGAATTTTTATTATTATTCTTATTATTATTTATTTAACAAATAGGGGTACGGTTAGATTGTCTCTGCAGAAATATCCGTTTAGATAAATTGATTAGATTGATTAGATAGTGGAAAAAAGGCGTTTCGCGTGTTGTTTAGATTCGAGTATAAATTTCATTTTACATTGATTAAAAAAAAAAAAAAAGCTTCGTTGGAAAATAAGGGGGCATAGATTCTTTTGGAAACTATAAAAGTGATTTCCTGATCCGATTTCCCAATTAAATATTAATCATTGCAGAGGTATGCAAAAATCTAAATGAAAATATTTGAAAGATCGAAATTCTTCGAAATCCGATCCATTCTGAATATCAAATTCCCAATATTTTTGGAATCTCTGTATAATCATTTTGCTAATATCGAGAATCTTTTAGAAATTGGAAGAAATCGAGCGATTGAAATGGAAATTGGTTCAAATTGTTGTTTGATAAAAATGAATAAAATTTTCACTGATTTATAATATGACAATTTCCTCTAAAAAAAATATTGGATATTTCGTTTTTAACGTTCGTTCAGTTCTTCTAAATTAGATACGATAAAAACAAAATATTATTTTCGTATCTTACACTTTTTTCTTCTTCTTTTTTCGATTCGATTCGCGATTAATCCGTAAACAATGAAAAGTTCTCAAGATCAGACTCCACCGATTGTCATCGATTGCGCATTTCGAAACGCTCTTCGAAAACGCTCTTCAAATACTCGTATTCGTGGTCATCGTGAAGTGACATCGATGACGCGACCGGATCAAAAATCTTTTTCATTTTGTTTCCCTTTCCCTTTCTCTCTCTCTCTCTCTCTCTTTCCCTCCCCCTCCAATTAATCCTCCCTCTTCTTCTACGCCGCAGCGCGGATTGACATTTTGATTTAAGCGATGCCACCTTGGAATATTCATTTTCCCGTGGAGCGGCCGTGCTTATCGTGTTTGCCGATTGTAATTTAATTGTCCGGCAGCGAGGAAATTGGAAATCTGTTCGCGAACGCGTATCGCCGATATTACAGATTTGCCGTTTGAATCCATCGATTTCAATTTATCCGGGGCAAAGCCCCGAAATCATCCGTTCCTAGAACCAACGAAAATGCGATTTCGCGGCGGGGCGCTAATCTACCGAGCGGATTCGCGATCAATCGTCACATCCGCGGCATACCTTTTGGACCAGATTTGCAAAATTTTCGCGATTCTTTCCGATCCAAGGACATCATCTCCCCCTTTTATAAACCGCTTTCAATCGCTTCACGGCTATGGATTCTAAAAGGCGTTTTAAAGGCTATTTGGCGGTTAACTGGGACGCGAGATTTAAGTGGGATTCGAACATGAACGGTGTACAGCGATTCTTAAACTGTGTTATCCGGATTTTGGAGGATTCGAGGATTCGAGGATTTCGAGGCGATTGGGAAATAGTTTTTTTCGTCCTCGAGAATATTAAGTAATTCTGACAAATCATGCGGAAAGAATGAAATTGAGTTAGTCGTTAATAATATTTTTAATCTGTTAATTTTAAGCATTTAAGCATCTCTGTTTTATATAAAAGTTATGTTGTATAAGTTTGGAAGGATTGGTGGTGAATTCGCATTGTCATTACATTAAGAAGAGTAACTGTTTAGATCAAGACTGATGTATGGGAGTGCACTTGGATCGGATGGAAGGTGTCACGTGTCACAGAGTATCATAATGCATCGTAAAATTGTAAAATGATAGTACGAATGATAGAACGTAGCGGATAGAACGATGTGTATGAGAGAATTGAATTTCGAAATGATCCATATCTTGCGCATATAATCGTTGAATTAATAATAATAACAACGATAAATATTTATCCAACGTAATAAAAATTCCGGATATTTTGTCTTCTCTCGTTTCTAAAAAAAATTTCGTAAAAACGATTAAACGGCAGATCACCTCGAAACACCAAACAAACGAAATTACAAACTACTAAATTTCAAAAACCCTTTGTTAATTAACAAAAAAAAAAAGGGAAAAAGGGAGAGAGAAAGAGAGAAAAAAATGAACTCATAACTCCAATATCCTAGCTGCAAGTTAATTAAACCCTCATCCATTGAACCAAAAAAGAGTACGCGCAAGATCTCGGCCACGCGGAATCCGCTTTGCAAATCATAATTCGCGAGAGGAGTTTCGCTCAAAAGATTCCATTATTCGATCAAGCGGCGCAGAAGACGAACACCAAAAAAGAAGAAAAAAAAAAGAAAAAAGAAAAATTAAAAAAATAAAAGAGAAATAGATCTAAGGTGCATAGAGAGAAAGAGAGAGGGAAGGTTCGCTAAAAAATTTCAATCAGTTCCGCCACTGCGAAAAGAGAGAACCCTCCCCTCTCGAAACTACCACCGGAAACCTTTTAGAACTGTGAAAAGAAGCACAATAATGATCGGATTTTCCATCGATATCGATCTCACGACCGTGTTTCCACGCCTGTCGCGAACACCTTGCCCGCCTACCCTTCCAGCTCCCCGAGAAGAAAGATTGCCACTGAGACTGGAAGACGGTAGGAGGGTGTCTATTGCGAGCGGAGGGCCTTATCGGCTACGAGTTGGCGTTTATTTAAATTTAAAACTGGAAGATCGATCCGGAGCCAGTCCGACTATACCGCTCCCCTCTCTCTCTCTCTAGACCCTTTTCCTCTAATTCCTGCCTCTTGTCGATAGTCTCCGTGCCCGCAACGTCCCTCGAAAAACTCATTAACTCGTGTCTCTCTCTCTCTCTCNCTCATTAACTCGTGTCTCTCTCTCTCTGATTCTGATTCTGATTCCTTCCTTGTATATTCGACGAGGCGATACACGGATTCTAACGGATTCTAACGTGATGCTAGGTTCCGTGGGTGGTGCTCTTCTTTTTCGAGGAGATAGAGAGATTAGCGTGTGAATTAATGTGGAAAGGAAACGGAGGGTGTTGTTTGTCTTCGTTGCATGGGCGAAGAAATTTTCTTGGCATAGGGAAAATTTATGATTGAAACTTATATATTTCATATTTCAATTGTCGAGTAATTAAAATTTTGGATTATCTTTTTTGATATTGTAATTTCGATAATTCGGTTTTTTTTTTTATGAAACTTGTAGTGTATTGGTATTTGTAGAAGCTAAATGTTTTCACGTGAATGGGTAATCTTACTTCCATGATATAACTTTTTCGTTAAACTCGCACGTTGAACTTGGAGCAGGACCAACATTCAAATCTGAAATACAAATGCCAACATTGTTGACCGAAGACAAGTTTCGCAAAGAAAAGCTTAGCATCCTTTCGTGTTCATGAATATGCATTTGCGGGGCGATGTAATGGTTGGTTTTGATAAAACAACACGTGTTCAGATGTAAAAGAGACGAGGATGTGTCTACGTGATTCGTATATTCGTAGTTTTCATCGTTTGAATCGCATCATCATTTTCTTTTCCTCTCTTTCTCTCATTTTGTTTGGAACTCAAACGAGTTTGCAATTAAAAGGAAAGGACTTTCATTCTTTTTTTTTTTTTTTAACGATGAATTTCCTTTTCGAATCGCAGAAATATTCTTTTTGGGTTTGTGGCTGCTGCGACACGTGATTAAATAACACAACGAGACATAATTTTATCGTGTAGATGAATACGGGATTTTAGAAGTGTGAATTCAGTGAAGAGAATATTGTTACAATATTGTTGTATTTAATTACATTAATGATAATTTATCGAATATAATTATTAGAAATTAGATAGATGTATAAAAGCATTTATTAATTAATTCTAATATCGTATGGAATAATAGGATAATTGACGTACTTGATTCATTTACATGGCTTCATTATATTAAATTCATTCTAATATACATCGTATTAAATCGTTAATGAAGCTATTTGCCTGTTATATGGGTTTGTAAATTTTATAATAATAAAATTTCGAAAGAGGATGTATTTTTTTATCTGTTAATTTATTAATAAGAATTTCGAAAAAGAATATTTTATGAGAATCGCGTTTAAATGAAGTTCTAACATTATTTGTAAAATAAATTTGTCAAATTCTTCATGTGAATCGTTACATCACATTACAATAATAAAAATTGCAATATTCTTTTAAAAAAGTGTTTAAAAGAAATAGAATTTCTTAATTTAACATATTTTTTTAGAACTTGAGATAGTTTTAACACCAAAATATTATTATAATACTAAAATATTTAAACAATCATTATTTTGAATAATCTTGGTTGGTCAAAAATGATCACAAAACCAATCAAGAATTTATCATAAAATTTTTTTTCTTCAAACGAACTAATTTTAAATTCCCAAAACAAGACAAGAAGAATTCATTATTTCGAATGAAATACATCCTCTTTATCTACATATTCGAACAACGTGTGCCCAATTTCCAATTATTTTTTCGTCTCAAAATCAAATTCGAAACAAGTTTATCTCTCAAAATTTTCCACACGAATCTAAACCTCCCCCTTCTCCATGCACTTGCGAATCGCGCAACCCCTAAACGAAGCGCAATACGCGATTGTTATCCCCCTTCCTCGAATTTTCCTAATTAATTCACGCCGCCTGCGTGGATATGGAACGGTCGTTAAGCTTAATCGCGAGAATTATTCAGCTTCCGGGGCGGCGGCGTTCATTCGCGATAAACGTAAGAGAGCAAAGAAAGACGTTCTATACCCTTAATCCACCGTATCCGCGGAACAGTAGTATCCTTGCAGGCGAAATTTAGTCGACGCGAGGAAATGGGGAGGGGTGATTAAATAATAGAGGAGGGAGGAAAGTGAAAAAAGGGGGAGAGAGAGAGGGAGAGAAAGGAGAAAGAGAAGGAATAGAAGAGAGAGGGAAAATGAGAAAAGAACGACTCTTACTTGGGCATCTGGTGAAATATTTTATTAACAAAGCTACGGTATACAGTTGCGCGTATATATCCGAAGAAAACACGAGGGTAAAGTATATTACTGGTTGAAGGAAACTTGTGCTCTTGCGTACAGGGAGGAACTATCGATTGTTATTAGTTATTTAAATTATCCAGTTTGGATGTTTTAAATTGGCATTGAATCGATTTGAACGTACTTCTTTTTCATTCGCTCTCGATATAAAGGAAGACAGACACGAGATTATTTGAATGATGATCTCTCGTTGAAGTTTTTCAGTAGAAGTGTTCAGATGAGACACGTGGAAATAGGGGATGATTGTCTGATAATAGCCCAAGATATTTTTAGTAGGATAAAACTAGGGTAATCGTTTTGAAATTATTGCTTCGATAATCATTATATAAATAGTTATATTTATTCATATTGAATAAAAAAATAAATCAACGATATGAATTGAACGTGCTTCCTCCAATAATAAAATTATCAATATAGTGTATGATATAGTACAAGTATATTCAATGATTTCAAAGTATTTCGATCTTCATAATTGATTAAAATTCGTTCGTTATTATCGTAATCTCAAAGAATAAAGTCATCTTCTCCTCTTTCCTGAAACAAATATAAAAAAAAAAAAAAAATCAATCATGATGAAATTAATCAATCATGAGAAAATATTATATCGATTTGTCCAAAAAAAAAAGAATATAATTCCACGAAATAATTTCCAAGTATCTAAATAAACGTGTCGAAATCTGGGCTGGTTATACGTCGAGTGGGGGAAGGAGAAGTTTTATAAACGAATGTCGCGCGATACAATGAAATATTGGCGCTCTTCCGCCCCTTCTTCGCCGCGAAACGTGTTTACACGGTGTCTGCGCCAGTCGAGAATTATTTTTGCGCTGGAAACACGCCTCTGCGAGGTTGCTGTGTTGGTCTGTTTGTTCTTTTTTTTTTTTTTTCTTTTTTATTTATTTTTATTTTATTTTAGGGAACCGAGTGTCCTACTTTCGCGGTGTTTAATGCGAATGAATCGCCTGTTTGCGACTCCCAAGGATTCGTTGATCTATTATTCGGTTCTTATTGAATTATTTTAGTATCGATTGCTTGTTGGACTTGAGTCATCGTGAGATTTTTTTTATTATTGTGATATAACAGAGTGTTAAATTTATTTTAGAAATTGTTGAATTCATTATTCGAGTTGCTTTTAAATAATATTCTAATTTTTTTTTTTTTTTTCTTAAAAATAGATATTCAAGAATCTTAGGCCAGTTACCTTTCATACATAAATTTCCGAATAATTAATATTCTACACTATTAAAAAAGAAAAACTCTGTTTCGTTCCATCAAGTTCTCAACAGAGAAACGATTAAAAAAACGAACAGTTATGATCCACTTTCGATAAGAAGCCACATTTTCCACCCGTCGCGCATCCGAACGAGCAAACGAAAAGCTGGAATAACGCTTGAGAAACGGGGCAAAGAGGAACGAAAGGGGGCCTCGAGCGAGCCATTAAATCGGCAACAGGCGACAATGAAAACCAGCTCAGACATTTAACCCTGAAAAGCAACGGGGACCGACGTGCCACGATTTCGCGGCAATGTTTTCTCTCTCTCTCTCTCTCTCTCTCTCTCTCTCTCTCTCTTTTTCCTCTCTTTTCTTTTTTCTTTCTTCTTCTTCTTTTTTTTTTTTTTTTTGATCTCTCCAGTCCCCCGTTGTTTCGTTGAAAACGCGCGCGCGGCAACAACCGCATTCTGTTGTGGCCCGTCCCCGTTCCGCGCCACGGGAAAGAGGAGGGAGGGGGGTTGGGAACTGGAACGAGGGAGGCAGCAGAGGCAGCAGGGTGATTTGCCAGGGAGAAAAAGCTTTTGTTTCCTCTTTTTAAATACGGCTCGTCCGACGACGCGTATGAATTCCGAGAGGCGTTGAATTTTTACGGCTTTGCACGCCGCAAATTAGTTCGTAGCCTGTGCACGCGGCCTCCTTCTCATTGTTGCTTCCCTATTATTGTCGTTGTTTCTTTGATACCCGGGGCGGGAGAAACGTAATGGAATAACGATGCCTTTGAACACGTGGAAGAATTTTCATCGCTTTTCCTCTTTACGCGGGAGAGAGAAAGGAGTGGAAGTTGCGTGAAACGCGTGAAATGATAATATTCTTTTCCCTCTTTTTTTCTCTTTCTCTCTCTCTTTCTTTTTTTTTGGGGGGGGATTTTATTTTGCGATTAGAGGGTGATGATGTGATAGAGGTTTGGAGATGGAAAGAGGGAAGAATATGGATGGACGATAATTAATTATCGTCTGAAATTTATTTCTCTTCATCTTTTTTTTTTTTTCTGTTTTTAGAGAGTCTCAAAAGCATCTTCTTTGATTTAATTTGATTTAATATATCTTGTGAAAAATTTATCATTGACTTATCGTAAAGTTTTAAATCGTAAAGTTTACGATAAGTTTAAGTGAAAGTTTTATAAATTCTTGAGTGCACGGGGTGATGGGGAGAAAAATGGCGCGTAATTTTCATACCACTCCACACTTCTTTGTCATCCGTTAAATATATTAAAGTTGTTAAGCTAGCGAATTACCTATAACTTAACACCTTTGTTATCACCGTTATTATTACAAACAGAATACTTGTCGTCAAAGTAATTGCACGAAATTATTCAACTCTATAAGGAAAAACTAATTTCCTTATATATGAAACGTAACGTTATTTATATTTCGTTTAAAATTTTAATACAATGATAAATATACTTTGTGAATGTAACACAGGGGGTAAATTAATTTCAAAGAATTGTCGATTAAGATTTGACTAATATTAATCGATTTGGTGAACAGTTCAAATTAAATGTTATTACTATAATTATATTTGCCTCTAAAAATTGATTTTTTGTGAAATTTAGGGAGGGAAATAGTTTGTCAAAAAATTTTTCGCTCGCGTTTTTTTTTATCGGTCCATTGTTTATATTGAAAGGGTGAAAATAGCCTTCAAACTTGACATTATTGAAATCATGCTTTTTTTGAAACATTCTCTTTTTCGAAACTAGAGGATAGTTTTTTTTTTTTTTTTTTTTTTTTTAACTATGCGCTTTAATAATGAAGAATTCGATCCCGTGAAAAACGAAAACAGAGGCTATCTGTTTGTTTAACTTTTTTTTTAAGCCTCGATTCACGTCATTGTTCACTTATTTTTAAATATTTAAAAATCGAAAGTGAAAAAGTGAACTCGTCCAACAATTGTTACATTTATGTGTACCTTGTAGGAGAAAGTTTGAAAAAAAAAAAAAAAAATGAAATATATTTCCATAAGTAAACACTATTTAAAAATTTATTACAATAACTTGAATGCAATATTTACAAACGTTCTCCAACATTTCAACGCGAGACAGATAAAGATTTTTATCACTTTTAATGCCTTTGCGAGAATTCCATCGAATCTGTTTCAACCAATTATTCACAGTTAGAAAATAAATCGATTTCCGGGGGGATCGAACGGGAATTTCACCTTTTTGCCGTAATAAAGATAAGAGTGACACTTGTCAAAGGTGAATTTACGTGGGAGGAGAAATATGCCCCATCTTCGGGGGTTACTGTAACCGGAGGAAAAGTGAGAGTTGGTCCGATATCCGGTCGCGGTAGGGGAAAAGTTGGCGCGCTCGGAATTTGAATATAAATCGAAAACCCGATCGCGATCAATCTCTTCTTTTTTTTTTTTTTTTTTTTTTTTACGTTCCTCGATTTTCGGGAAGGGAATATCTGCTGGTGCCATCAGCTTTGACCTCCATATTAATTAATCTCTCCCGTTCTGACGAGATAAATCACTTGTTTAAAGAATGAAAAAAGAATGAAGAGGGCGAACTCGAATCTTCCTGAAAATAATAATTTTTTCTAGAACGAGAAGAATGATAATTACTATCGAAAGGGGTTTTCGCGCGTTTATAAGCGGGATAAATAAATTCTATCATAATCTCTCCGTTATTCACATTTTTATCCAAGGTGTAATTATATAAATCAACAAGATACTGTGATCGGTTGTAATCGCAGGATATTAATTGTAAGAGGAAAGTTCGAAATAATTGGACTAATAATAATAATATAAAATACGATAAGAGTTGAAAATTAATATCTTTCATTAATATCGCACCTTCACGGAAAAATTAATCCACTATATCATTTAATAATAATAAAAGCCAGAAGCTGTGTTGCGTATCCGACTGAGATAGCCACTCGGCCGATCGATAATTTCTGTCCACTTTTTTTCTCTCCTATTACGTTAAACTTCTACAATCAGGAAAAATTCAGATCCTAATTAGGACGGAATCTCCCCTCTATCCTTAATGACGATCCTCGGTATCACGTGAACCGGAACGGGATTCCAGCGTATCCGATCAGAAATGAAGTTTCAAGTCCTCTTTCAAGCCGGACTTTCGATAATTCCCAACTATAACAATCTCGAATGGAAAGGATATATATTCGATTCTATCGTAAAACAAGAGCGGCCGGTTTATCAACGTTGGCTTGTTAACCACGCGGGGATGATAATTCGTCCAATTTACCGCGTGAATGCCCTAACTAATTGAGTCGTTTAATCCTCCAATAGATTCCTTACCCTAAGCCTAATATTCCAAACGATTTCGCCCACGTAATAGTTCGCTTACGTAATACGTTTATCGTTGGACATCGTTGGACGATTCTCGAGGAGAAACAATTGAAGAATTGCGACTTGGATAGAGTTATTTTTGGAAATTGGATGGAAATGAATTTTATTAATTCTTTTTCAAGAATTTTCGTTGAATACGATTCGAATGATTAATTATTGAAGAAGATAACTGGATAGAGGACACATTTTATGATATATTTTTAAAATCTGTGCCAGGATAATTGAAATAATCTAATCTCGAAAGAGAAAACCAACTTTCGAAGATTTTATTTTTATTTATTCGATTGAAGTCTCAAAAATATATCGTACGTATTATTTAGAATTATTTCTTGGTAATCAAGTCAATATATGACAAGAAGAAACTTTGTCAAAATTTTCGATATTATATTCCATTTTAGAAGATGAATGTTTAATAAAAATTATGATCATCACCTGTTCACCTTTTCGATGTACTGTTCTACAAGTTTATCCACCATCTTCTATATAAAAATTCATGAGAAATTCCTCGTGCTTTCTCATCGTATTTTGTAAAAGAGGGAAGAATTTTTATCACCGAAGAAATTCAGCTAGAAATATCACGTAACACCATCGTTTAAATATTCCATTAACCAAAACCGAAAAAAAAAAAAAAGAAAGAAAGAAACTCAACGATTTGAATCATCATGGACACAAAGTACCGAGCGGTACACGCGCGATATCTTCCAGTTGGCCAAGCAACGGCCCCATAAAAGCGCGGAATCCAGACAGGTTTCTCGCGGCTCCCTCCCCCTGGCAAATGCACTATCTCATCCCTGCAGTCGAGGCGAAGCTTTCCACGAGGCTGTGTGTACGTGTGTGTGTCGCGCGAGGATCTGCGCGGAATAAATAAAGGAATAAATAAAAATGAGTAGACACGTGTCCCACAAATCACTCGGCGGCGCGCTGACGAGACCCGCGGGACACCAAGGCGGAAACGCGCGCGCTCGAGGAACGCCGCGCGGAGAGATGGGATTATTCAACGCGTGTTTCAGCTTTGCACGCCTTTCCTCGCGCCCTCGCCTTGCGACCACTTTATTTTCCTTGTGCGAAATATTCTTATTCTGCCCGGGGTTTTTTTTTTTGGTTGATCGATCTGTTTGGGGTGGAGATTTTTTTAGGAATGATATTTGGAATAGCTTGGAAACGATGGATGTGTTTTTTTAATTTTGATATCGTATATGTATGCATTTATATTTTTAATGGAAGTTGTATAAGTAAGAAATATTGGTCTCTTAATATCGAAGGGGTAGGATTAAATTTGAGAAATATTTCTAACAAGGATGCAATTCTATTTTATCTTGTTAAATAAAAGAGGATCGATAGATATATGCTACTAGCTTTAATTTTTTTAAAGTATTCCTCTTTTCAACTCAGGAAATCTCAAGTGTAATGTAATAAGGATGTGAAGCAACAGTCATATAAAATATATGGCGTAGATATATTTAATTACAATGTAATAATTGATAATATCTTTTTCGATCTGTTTTAAATAAGAAGACAGTGAAGTAAAATTGTTAAAAAAGGGAAACGTATTATTAGAATGGAACAGAGATTGAATTCATGAAATATTACGAAACACCGTGAGATTCGCAAGAACAAGCTTCAGCCGAGTAATGAGAAATGAGTGAACTTTTCCATCTTCCGGCTACATCCACTGGCACTTTTTTCGTCACCAAACAAGTATGATTTTTGAAATTATTTCACGCGTGTTCTGGGCTTACCGCGTGTTCATCTCATCATCTACTTCGCGCCACCCTTGCTATTTTACATCAGGGAAAATTTTTCGTGTTTCCCGCGCTACACTTGTTCCACCGCACGAATATCTCGTCTGCATTTCTACGTAATTAATCAGAAGGTGTGATTATTATAAACAATGGCAACGGTGTTCTTCAATTAAGGTGAATTTTTATTTATTAATATATGTACAATATAATTAGAATTATATATGAGAAAAGTGTTATATGATTATTTTATTTTATTTTATTTTTTATTATTTTATATTTTATATTATATTTTAAATAATTTTTTATTTTATTTTATTTCTATTTACTTTAATATTGTTTGTTTTATGTAATGTAACGTTGATGATGTTCGAATCTCGGTTTTTGCATTTTCGATGTTAATTATTATTATTTTATTAATGTTATTGCTTTGACAATTGTCAATGTTTGACTATTTGACAAGTATGCAGGTCAATATATAATTAGACTCGTGAGTATGATGATCAGATTAAAATTTTGTTTGCTCTTGATTAACGAGTTATTATTTCGACATATATGCATATTAATTAATTATAAAAACAAATCAATTAATACAGAAATTTTTATTCCTTCGAAATGAAATGTAATTCCTGTGAAATGTTCGTTCAGGTTTAAAATTTCCTTAATTAGTCGAACAAAGAAAATAATATCAATTAAAATACATTCATTGTCCATGGCTGTAATTAAAGCAAGAAAAAAAAAAAAAAGAGGACAGAGAGGACGGGAAAGGAGGTAGAGTATTTACTTTTTTATTGAGCGTCTGTTAGCGGGTTCATCAGTAAAACAATTTAGCAGATCTGTTTTTATAATAAGAAATCGAGTTAATCGTGTCAAAAGATACTTTTATTTAAAAAAAAAATTAAGAAAGGTAGGAAGAATTACGTGTTTCATTTAACAAATCAAAAGCTTCGATTTTACGATTTAAATTGATCAGAAATTTTCAATCGTTCCAAGAACGATTAAGAATTATTTTAAGAATAACAGCACACAATTGCCTATTTAAGAAGATACATTCATCTTTCTTATTTTTATCTCCCTCTATTCTTCGCACGATATAAATATATATATATATATATATTTATATCAAATTTCTTCTCTTCAATTTTGGCAAAAAAGGCCATAATCTCCATAAGTAGCGCAGTTCAGTAAATCTTTATCCGTTCACAGCCGGTTTCCTCTCCAACGGTATAAACAAACATTGGGATTCGTATTTCCTTTCTGAAAATATTTACGCGCTCGCGCCAGCCACAAAAATATGCAAAGAATTCTTCTCGCTCCTCGAGAACGAGGAAATACACGTTCGAGAGATCCAACTCTCTCTCTCTCTCTCTTTCTCTCTCTCTCATTTCGTGGCCCACGTAGTGACCTACAAAGAAGGGTGCACAAAGGTTCAGGATTATTCCGCGTACATTCTGCCCTCCTCTTCATCCACTATTTTCCATGGCCGTTTTCCCTCTCTTCTCTTCCATCGTTGAATCCTTCAAGTTGCTTGGTGTTCGTACGTATGCGACAGACGTGTGGGTTGACGTATCGCTCATGCATGGTCTATAGCATAGGCTAGTATGGTTGCAATTGGGTCACGAGCCGCCCATAACAATCCGCTTGCGTACACTTGCGATCATTGCGAACTTTTGTTCGTCCCTGATCCATCGATTTCTTATTCGTTGAAGTAAATTTTAGATGTAAATATATATAGGATTTTTGTTTGTCTGTAATTAATTAGAAAGATTATGGAAGAGTAATATAGTAATCTTTTGATATGTTAAATTATTTTTCTTGAAGAATTTTGGAGAGAAGAAAGGATCGTGATTATTGAATGTATGGGATAGAATGTTCTTTAAATTTTAAAGGATTTTAAAGTATAGGGTATTTTATAATTATTCTATTAAAATATATCGTCGTGTAATTTGTTTTTATCTTCAAGAAAAATCGTTATCTGAACAATATAGTAAAATTATAGCAGAAAGATTCTGAGGTGTATTAACAGTTATTAATAAAGGAAGATTGTAACTTGATATTCTACAAAATTGTAAGAAAATATTAATGATAGTTTATACAATATGTAGAATAATTTAGGAACGAATACATTTATTAATGTGAAACAGAACGAATCTTAAACGTTCTGTTAATTGAACGTTGTATTTGTTTAATTATTAATTATCCGTATATAATTCTAATATTAACGGAGACGGTAATTTATTTTCGGCACGACTTGTATTTATGCGCTATCCTGCCGTGAGCTTCAGGTATGAATGAATAAATTGTGACCTGGTGCAATTACACGCAACGAGGAAACATATATCGCGCAACTCGTTATTCGAGAATGAATTTTGAAGGTGTATCAGAATTGCAAACACTCGTGCACCAACTTCGACTTGTGTGGAAGCATGGAAAATGGAAATTTCATTTTTAAGGAGAGCAATGAAATCAAAATTGCCATGCTTTCATTATTTATATTTGATCCTTTCCCATTAAATTGTACGACGAATACTTTTCTAAACTGTTAAACTTTCGATATATATCCATTTATATCGCGTGATTTTTTTTTAATATTCACATTATAGATACAGTTATGATCTAAAAGATAATTATACGCATATTAAAAATATATAATCAATATAATGTTTCAAAATAGGGATCCTCGAGAATTTCACAGTCCCAAAATATTATTTAGCTTCTTAAAATTTTGGAGAAGAATCCTGATAGCTTCAAAAATTATTTTCGATTATGAGATATTTCTGGATTCGAGTTTATTTTCCAAACATTAAATTTTCCAGTTTACAATCATGGAAAGTCTCGAAACAGTTAATGAAAATTTATTTCTCGATAATTTTTGCTGTATTCTTTACCGTCGATTATGCGTACATCTTTTGTTGATGAAGTGTGAGAAAAGAAACGGGGACGAAATTTCAAGCACGCTCGAATTCTTCAGTGGCTGTGCTCCAAGCGGACAAATCGCTGTTGAAGATAAAGGGGGCGGTGTTATCGCGTCATTTGAAACCGTTCGAAGGAAATTTCGGCTCAACAGAAATGAAAAGCGATCCGATTTCCATTTGCAACGTCGTTTTATATCCCTGATCGTACATTTCTCGCGCGAATGGAACGAAAAACGTTTCGTAATTGGACACTGCGTGCCAGTGTTACGCGGCTTGTTGTTCAGGGATGAGGGGAAAAAAGGACTCGTATCGAAACGAGTCCAGTTTTCGAATCGTTAAACTGTAAGATTCGATCGTTTTTGGGCCTTTGAAACGCGAGATTGGCAATTCTCTATTCAAACGACTTTATTCGTAATATAAAATAGAAAGAAAATGAATAAATTTAAAGTTAAGGAATTTAAGGATCAAAACTTTAAACTTTAAAGGGAGTTGTTTTGCAAATTTACAAAGTTCAAGGTATTCTTTTTTTTTTTTTAGTTGATCGTTTAATTATTTACTCTGTGTCAAAAATATTTCCGTGTCTGATAATTCTGTATCGAGCACATTATTAAATATTCACGGTGAATAGAATAAAGAATCGAATATAAGCGATGCTTTATCGTAACTGATTTGACGTAATTTATTCGAATATGCGATTCCTGAATTGTTGGAATGGACAGTGTAACAACGTATCTGGTATGGAACGTAGAATGTAATTACATTTCCCACAGGCAAATCCCGATGGATTAACTGATAGAGTAAAACATTCTGCTGGCCTGATTTCTGCGTTAAAATTTCCAGGATCGATTGAAAACAGTGCATTAAGTGCTTCTCTCATTGTTAAGATAAACCGATAAAAGAATAAATTTTTCTTGAATTATTTAACTCCATGTGTAGCGTCCATAAAATAATGTCTTTCTCTTTATGGGAGAGACTTGAATTATTATTAACCTTTTGCAATCTACCATATACTTACCATTCTAACGTATCATCTCGCTATATCATTCTCTATTCTTATTCAGAGCCGTCCATATAGAAATATTAGAATAATTCGACTGAATAAAAAGCTTCAAAATTCATCCAAATTCTTCTTTCATAAAATTCTTTTCCAACAAAATTTTGCAAATTGTCTTACCAATTCCCCGAAAAATTTATATCGAACTGTGTGACGCGAACCAGAAGGCTTTCTGACCATAGGAGGACAATCGTCCCCTCTTGGCCTTTATGGACGAAGTGTAACGCGCTGTAATTGCGTATGGAGTAGACACACGGCGTGACGTATCGCTGGAGGGTGTATTGTCGCAATGTTACGGTGTATCGCCGCCGGCCAGCCTACAATAATCATGTCATAACGCAATCCACGCGTGCTTCCCGCGTGCTGCACGCGAGGCTTGCAATTATCACCGGGCGCCGAGGACTCGTTATAGCCTTTAACGTGATGTGCATCGGCTTCCAATGCGCGCACGCATAAAGTGGTGCAATTGCATCAACGAGGGCCGCGCATCCTTGCCCTGGCCAAGTGTCACAGCCACAGGGGGCGGCTTTCGAGGGTGTAATGCGGGCCATTCTAAATTTCTCGATTGTGCTTGTTCCTGGTTTATAGAGGGCGGTGATAAGTCGATCTCTCGGGCGTGAAACGCGTCCAAGGGGATTGACGGAGGATCCATTTCTTTCGAATCTCTTTCAAAGAAATCAATTGTTCAATTGAATGGATATAGGGGTGAAGGGAAAGAGTTGTTGTACATGATCGGTAAAACGGATGGTATTGATGTTTTGGATATTGTTTGGGGTGCGAGTTGTTCGAAATGAGAAATTGGAGTGGAAAAAAGTGAGAGAAGGGTGATTTGATAGATGGATAAGTAGAGTTGTTGAAATTTTAACGAAGTTATAAAATGATTTACAGTTTCTTTTAATCTGTAAAGTTTTTCTTGAAATATATCCAAAATATTTGCAAAATGTTTCTGAAATATTACGTAATAATTTATTAAACGCGGAGTATATATTATGAATATGCGGTGTATTGTTATGAGACAATTAACAAGATCGAAAAATCGGATAATAAATTTTCGAGAAAAAGTGGAGGAAAACATTTGACAAATGTTTCCCATCCAACGCGCTTCATCCACGCGGTTCGCGATGTAAAAATGCATAAACCGCCCCTCCGCCCATTAAAACGGCCATGTAACACGGATAATGTATCGTTCTCTTTTTACAATGCTACGAATTGCACATGGATTGCAGTATAAAATTGGTTATAATATAAAGCGTGTCGAGTAACCGTGTCACGTATGTTCAACATTCTTCAAGAAGAAAAATGAACCGTCCGTTCCTTTTGACTAGCTTTCCCGACAGGATTTCTAAATTACATTCACAAGAGTACCATTATTCTCCCAGTTATCGCCAACATCTTGAATTCCAATCTATTAAAAGTTTGCGCTAAGGTTTTCTATTAAAATTCAAGCTTCTTAATACGGATAAATTCGATTAAACCGGCGTATCTTTTAGAAACAGGATGATATAACGCAGTAAAGCGTATATATTTTTAACTCTTTCTTATAAGCAAACCAGGTCACTTTTTCATCTTTTTCAGAATGTGATATTTAACATTTAGTAGTTAGATTAAATACAGGTCAAAAGTGATTGTTTTTTGATGATTCGAGGATTAAATTCATATCTTTTCCTAATAATGATGTAAATTCTAGATCATATTATTTGTCGAATTTTATCGAATTGAAATTCTGAATTTAAAATAAGAATAAAAATTACTGACAAAGGATAGAGAAGTAATGAAATCAATTAAGCAAGCTTACTGGATAAAAGATTTATCAATCCATAGAATCTCTTTTGGTCAATAGTTTTTAATTAATCGCCATACGTCTTAACATATAGCGTATTTCCATTATCAAGCTATTTAATTAAAAAATTGGAAAACTTTTAAAGCTTCCAAATCAATTTACCTTTCATCTTGGATCTATTTTCCAGAAAGCTTTAAAACTGCTTTCTCGTTATTTCCTTTATTCTTTCCCAGTTATTTTTATTATTATTTTTATCGATTATAATTTCATCCCCTATTACTCCACATTTTCGTTATCATTTCCATTGTTATTTTATTATTATTATTATTATTATTTATTTTTTCATTATTTTTTTCACATACATATACTTTCAAATTTTCCATCGATTCCCAGAAAACACTTTGAAGAACTCTACCATCTACATATATATATATATATATATATATATATATATATATATACGTTTGCTCATCTTTCTTTCACGCGGATTAATTGAATTTTTCTAGCCTACGATTAAAACAAACTTTCGTAACACGAACTTTCGCAAACTCTCATTGCGTTCAATTCCCGTGTTCGTGAATTCTTTCTTTTTTTTTTTCTTTTTCTCATTGATTCGTAATCGATTCAATTTCAATTTCTGTCCTTCGAGATCAACGAAAGAAAGATCGAACGAAATATAATCGAGGGAGGGTAAAGGAATAGAATGTACACGGTGTTCCAAGTTATTTCGAATTTTTTTGTCGGCGCCCTTTTGTCTTTTGGTTATTCTATCCCCCACTTGTTAAAACGAACGTCGTCCTTTGGCACATTTTTTCGCCAAACGTTTTGTCGAGTGGTTGCCAGATCGAACGCGAAGAATGCTCTTGATGAGCTCTGAGAATTTTTGGAAATGTTGAAGAAGGGACAGGGCTCGAGATTCCTTCGTTACTTCTCTTCTCGTTTAATTTTAAAATATTTAAATCTGGTGACTGTTTCGATAATGAATTATTTTGTTAATAATTTTTTTTTGTTTTATTTTGTAATATAGAAGGATTTGGAATTTATTATTTATGATTTATAAATATATGTTGTACAACTTTATTCGAACGTGTATCGAGTATATAAACGTCGGTTGCGGTAAAATAAGTAATGAAATTTTATGATAATGAAAAGTATGTAAAGTATTTCACTTGTGTATAATTGGAAATTTTATCAAACGAATTTTGTATCAAAATACGATTTTTTCCGTTTTATTTTTTGCGATAATTTATTAGAAAAACTGGACGTCAATCACATACTTCGAAAAATGAAAATACATCAGAAATGGTTAAACTTGAAAGTAATTTTAACTTTCAACTTTTACCGTTGTTTTTCAAAAGCTGATGATGGTTGAAATTCCAATTACGCGAGTGACAATGACAGCTGCTTTCGTTGTTATTGACAGCGAAAATTTATAATAAATGATTCTGTAATTTTTAAACTTTAAAAAATAATTAATTAAAATAGTCAATCGTATTTTCGCGAATTTAATCGCATTTTTCGAGAATAATTTTTGAGAGAGAAAGAAATTAAAGGAATAATTACACATTAAATTCGACAAAGTAATAAAATTTTATTAACAAATTTAAATAGTTATTTAACAATGGTACGGTGAAGTGTGATTTAAAATATTTCTTCATTTATTTCTCTTTATTTCTCTGTAATTATTATTTTAATTTTTTATTTCAATATAATTAGTGATAATCCTAAAAAAAGAGAGAGAGAGAAATAATACAGGAGGAATAATTACGTTTCTGTTATCTTCCATAATAATAACTGATTTTTCATGTCAATGCCATTTATGTAGAGACGTACATGAAAAGTAGTTCGAACCAATAAAATAAATGTGACAACCACTGTCGTTCATTTTCGACACTCAGCTTGCACATATCACAATTCCGTTTTCAATAAATCAAATAGCGTCAGCACACTATAAGATCAAACACCTATCATTTTATCTCACCCTCTGTGTACACTGACTCAAAAGTATTTGAACATTTTCTACAAAAATTCTATGAATATTACGCGTGTTTTATATATATATATATAAAATTTTTCGAAATAAATCAAAAATTATTCATAAAAATTAAAAAATATTTACTGCAAACGTACATTTTTGAATTTATTTCGAATTTCTCTAAACAATCTTGCTATCTACTAAAAAACTTCTACCATAACACACATATTATACTTTCCTTCTAAATAAATGTTCAAATTCACATTCATGACTTGCCACGTTAAAATAAAATGATCCACATACAGAAGAAACATTCCATAAAGGAGCATCAACGCAAAGAAACTCCAAAAAAGAAAAAAAAACCCTCTTCTTCTCCCCTCATCCAATTCATTCTCCCCTCGTGCACTCGTACATCCCATATTTCTCGAACCACCCCAATAAAACCTCCCCCCTCATTTCGAATGTTCTCCAATGTTCTCCAACCCCTCTCGACGAACCTCCTTGACCTCGAGAACGACTAATTAACGTTGCAAATGGACAAATGGAATTTTGAACGATCAAAGACGGGCAAGTAGGAGAAGGGGTTGGGCGCGAGAAGGGGTGAAAGTTTCTCTCTCCCTCTCTCTCTCTCTCTCTCTGATGGGCGCAGGTGCGGCAGTCGAAGTCGTGGCGGCGTCACCGCGTAAGAATCGTCGAACAAAAGGAAAGTTTCGCATGCCGGGCACGTATCTATTGTCTCGCCGGCATGTCATCCGTCTCTGGAACGGACGTAGACGAATGAATCAAAAGGAAACACGAAGTTTGAATTATCGAGTCTGGTCGAGTTAGGAAGATCCAGAAACAGAGCTGTAAAGTCTGTGATGGTTTTAAAAAAAGGGATAGGATGGGGCGAGGTTTAATTGTTGGTCGAGGGTGGTATGTTTTTTTGTATTCTTTTCTCCGTTTCAAAGGCTGTCAATTTGCATTTTGAGCAAATGAATTAATGGCGAGGATGCTTTTAAATGGTGTTGATAATTATCGATGAGAAATATCTTCTTTGCATCTTCTGTTGATGTTGTAAGTGTTATTAATTGTGCTAGAATGTATGATTGTTAGTAACGAGTACAATTATTGCCGAGACAGGGATGATAATTGATAAGAAAAATGCTTTTAAGAGATAAGTAATTCTTTGTTGAAATGAGGATTCATTCGTTTGCATTTAAAGTAATGGTGTAAGGATGGAAGATGTTTTTAGAAATTAAGGCTGAGAAATTGATGAAAAAATGATTAAATGAACAAACGAATGAACAAATTTTTGACAAGTATAAAAAGAAAAGGAAGGGAAACACATTGTAATTTTATGTCAAGATGAACTTGAAAGTTTCATTTTCGACTTCATCTTGTACTGATGATTGTGATATTATATGAGACTTAAGAACTCTTGAAAGTTCTAGTGTCTTTGTACTAAAGCATGAACAAAGTTTTCCATTTTAAAGTACCATTAATACTTCATTTATAGAGTCGTAGCTTCTATTATTTAACTATGTTAAAAATTAAGGGATAAGGGGAATAAAACGAATTAGCAATGAATCTTCATTTAAATATTTAAAAGATCCTTAATTCTCTAACAATTTTTTTAATTCAATATATATATATAACAAATTTTAAATATAATTTAAATGAATTGTGTAATAGTTAAGGGTAGAATAATTTAAATAATTTTAATGAAAGGATAGAAACAATTAGAATTGGAATAACCAGAAAAAATAATTTCAAACAATTTTAACATCACATTTCTTATCTTTCTCCCTCAACAAAAGTGAAAATATTCAAATCCATTATAACTTCTTACCTTATTTTCTAATATTAAAAAACATGCGATAGAAATAGAAAACTCGACGTATCCTCTTACTAAACGCCATCCTTATCGATAAACGAAGCTCGATAATCACGAAACTCGACGAAACTTCGATCGAGCCATCCGAGTATCCGTATTCTTGGCACGTTCCATCCCCGGTAAGAATATCCGGAGGTCAGGTTCTTTTCCTCGAAAAAGAAGAAATAGACGAATGAATCTAGGAATACGTCGTAGGTCGTGGAACCTCGTAGATTCGTTCGAAGGCCTGGCAATCGGGTTTTTATTGCAACTCCTGGGTGCAGTACATCCAGGTTGCTCAGTTGGTCATGCTCGACCCGTAAGATACCATAAAATTACCATAGACCCTCGGTGAAGGTTCTTCTTTTTCATTCGTGGCCCAACGTTCCATCAAGGATCACAACTTCTTTTCTTTCTATTTCCACCATTTCCTCTTTTTTTTTTTTATGGGCGATTTTTCTTCGAAGTAAATTTTCGCGTGGCGAAAACTTTTCAATGAGAAGAAATGAATGGGGTTAATAGTTTATTGGACATTTTTTATTTGTATTTGTTTAAGATTCGTTGATGATGATTCTCATTGAATTAAGTTCTTTTCTTTTCTTTTTTTTTTCATTTTTTTTTTTTTTTTTTTTTTTTTGTAAATTATGTGTACATAAGTTAGATGTTTTGAGATTAAGAGTTTTATGGATGGTTACGAATTTTGATTTTTTAAATTGTTGAAATAGATATATATATATAATCAATTTAATAAAAGTATAATATACATTATCGTGTCACATTACTAAAAAAAAAAAAAAAAGAGGAAGATAGAAATGTTTTTCTTCCATTTCTTTGTATTTCTTATACGATTATCATATCATTATTGTTTAAAAAAAATATACATAAATATCAAGTAAAATCATCCTACAAATACATCCTATTAATCTCACGAATAATGCAAGTTCACAAAAAAGAAAAATACTGATTGCCAAGGTAAAAAAACGATACGACTTATGCAAAGAAAATTTCTGAAAACTTCCGTGACAGAACTTTGAGACAGTCCTCCCTCCTGTCTTCGTTCGCCGTCCTTCTTGATATATCCAATTTCATTCTGGATCTCCGAGAATGGGTTAGGATTTTGCTTTTCTCCGCCGCGGTCTACGTTTCCCTTTGGCTTAGGTTATATTCTATGCGCTTTGCGTTTCACTCTTTCTCCCCCCTTTTTTTTCACCCCTCTTTTCCTCTTTTTATTCACGCTGCACCATTCAACTTTCGTGCCCTGTTTAAACTTACTTTAAGCATTCCACGGTGAACACGGATTTCCCCGTGCGAATATCATTGTTATCTCTTTTCGTTGTTTCTGTTATCGTTCGTAATCGAATAAGTATCTGAAGGATTATTATATTTTAGAATTATTATTATTAATCGATAAAAACGAATAATAATGTTAATTTTCTGTGGAATATTTCGTTAAATTGGATTAATCTTTTTTTTTTTCCCCCATGTTCTGGATATATTATTTTATTGAATCATCCAATAAAATAATATATGTGGAATAATTGAAATTAAAAAAAAAAAAGATGTACAACTGTTCATATTTCTCTCGAATAATTTTATATATTTTTACAATAATTTACAATGTGTATATTTCTACAATAGCATATTATATCAATTAATGGAAATGCTATTGTCGAGCGTATTTTTGTGTGCTCAGTATAAAATATCAATTTTCAAATTTAACGAAGCAATGAATAAAAGAAATCATATTTCTCTCTCTCTCTCTCTTACTATTATTATTTAATTTCAACCAAAATATTCCACGAAATCATCTTCCATCATTCTTCTATTTCAAAAATATATTATCATCAAAAAAATCGCGCGATAAAATTAAAAAAAAAAAATCCTGCAATATATCTCGTACGTGTAAAAACAATGTGTTATCCAATTCATATTATCAATACTTCATCAAGATCAAAATTCCAAACGTGATAAATTAATCCCACCAATTTTTAAATTATAATCATATATCATCCTCGCGAAAAGTATCCCCATCGAAACTTCCTCCATCACCAAAACGGATCATCGAGAATATCACGAAAAACAAACGATTTCATTACGAATTACTTATCCCATAAAGATCCGATATTTTCGCGAAATTGGCTTCATTTAACAACCTCCAATTATTGTAAAAACCTCGAAAATATTTTCACGAGCTCGCGAACTTTTAATAGGCGGATAATCGTAATAGCGATTTTAATCGTTTTCGAGGAGTTTGTCTAAAATCGGGAGAAATACACCGACGCGATGAGTAAAGCAAAACGATCGTTTAAATCGTAAAAACTTTCGTTCGACAATAACGACTTAATGTTCGACGCGTAAATTCATCCACAATCATCCTTCTCCTCTTTCTTCCCCCCCTACGCGACGTGGAAGGGGTGAATCGCGGCCGCGTAATCAGGAATCCTCGACTTCCTGTTCTCTGTTTGAACCGAGTCGCAATTAGCGCGCAAGAATTGGTTATTGAGAGAAGCAAAGGAGCAAAGGACGTGGGCAAATGTTTAAATATGACGAGCAAATACGTCACGTTTTGTATTATCGATTGTGGGCGGGTGGGGAAGAGGAGGGGGAATGATACAAACGGAGAAGCGTGTGTAGTAGATTTAACAATTAAGTTAACGATTATTAGTCTTGGAGAGAAATTCAATTCTATGGAATTCGTTCCGTTTTTTTCCGTATTGAAAAATTTATTTGCCGCTCTTCCGTCGCATTGAGAAGAATTTTGCGAAGCGAATAATCAAGTGGAGATAAAAAACTGTGGTGTGATAATTTTTCTCGTGTTGGAATAGAAAATGTATCGTCGTGTTGGAATAGAAAATCTCTCTTTTCCGGATAGGCGGAATGTTCAAATGTGACGACGAATGGATGGAATAAATCGTGTAGAAATCAATATGTCGAATTAGTAATTTCATTCTATGTTTCATTATTATATCTTGTAGTTATATTGACTTTGAAGCACTTCTTTTTTCAAATTTTTCAAAAGAGAAATATGATCGATGATCGATATAAATGAACTTATCAGAAAGTTAATCTTATTATCGTTAAAAGAAAAGATTAAGGATTAAATCATCAAAGAATTTATCATTTAAATAAATTTAAAATATTGTTTTCTTTATTAGATCTACAATTTAAGTGACTATGGTGTAACTAATTTTTAATATTTTTATATTTTAAATTCCAACGATTTGTATTTAATATAATAGTAAACGATACAATTTCAAGAAGTGAATACATCTTTTGCACGGTAGATGTGGGATGACGATAGTAGTAATAATACATCAGATTAATGTTATATCTGTAACGTATATTGATCCATATTGCCACGTGCTAAATTAATCTTGTATGACTAGCTATGTTTGCGGGTGTCAAGTCTGCAATTAATAGGGTTTAACCGGTTAGACGCATTTTAGTTGAAGAAGACCTATTAATCGATGGCCATCTGAAAGATGAAAGTTCGATTACGATCATCTTGTAATAATTTCAATTGTATAAAATAAATCTTTCAGCTTTTCTTTGACGCTCGATTATACGTTTTCGCATCCATACAATTGTTGAAATAAAATGAACCAATGGAAATAAAATAATGGAAGCGATATTTCCACAGATAGTGGATTTCCAGCTATCGAATCCAGTTGGAAATTGACTTTACGTTACATTATCGTTGGTAGAGGGGCAATTTTTCTCGCGCGAATCCATTCCTCGTGACTCGTGCCCGGCCATCAATCTTTAATCAGCGTCTAATTAAAACCGCTCTTTCCTCTTTTTCCTTCGACGTTAATTAGATTTTAATTTAATGAATTTCCAACGTGAGCTCGCCCTTGTCAATTTCCCTTTATTAATCGTGGCGGGAACCGATATTGTGTCTGTCGTGCGTTGCATTTCTAGCCTCCTTTGAAACGGGTCGGGTTTAAGGGCCCTTTTTCTCTTCCGCAGGTTCGAATATTGCAAATATTTAGAAAAGCTGTCGTTTGTTCTTCGGATAACGCGGAATCGTTCCGTTTGTCCTCCACGGTTTATATCCTTGGTGCTTTGTGGTACGTGAAACAAGAGTTCTTTGGCGTCGCCCCTTTTGTTTGTTTAAAATTGCTCGCTACGAGTTATAAAAGCTTCCCGAGGAAAGGTAAAAAAAAAAAAAAAGAAAAATGTCTCTGTATTACGTATTAATATATCACGAACGAAATAGAAGGATTCGTTTATCTATATTCCACGATGATTCCACCCCGTTTTTATCTAAACAAAGATCGAGAAAAAATAAGACAGAAAAATCAGAAGGGAAGGAAGAGGCATCATCGATGCACATCACCGATACAATACTTCGAAGAAAGATTATGTAATTATTTAACAACATTTGAAATAATGAATGATAGCTCTCTGTTTGTGTTGTGTTTGAATCTTTTAAACAGTCGGGGGAAAGCAGCAACATCTTGCGCTTGGATTAAAAGAGGCACTCCTCGCTCGAAGGGGTGGATGGAAATGGGGGGGGAAAGGAAGGAAGTTGGGATGGAGGCAGGCATCGGGTCAAAAGCAGCGTAATGACACAGTCAAATTCGTAGGGAAGGTTAAGGGGAGAGGAGGAGAAGAGAAGATGGCCGAGAGAAGAAGAGGGTTGGGAGAGTTTCCAAGATGAAAAATTGCGGAAACCGCGTTGAATGGTCGTTCAACTCGCTTCTTTCGCGCGATTTGCGTAAATTTGACTATTCTCCCCGTGATTTAAGAAGGTTGTGAGAATAGCAAACGACAACTTTGTTTCCTTTCTTATGAATTTTATACAATATGCGAAAGGAGGGAGGGTTAAAGTTTGAGGAGGGAGGGAAAAAAAGAAATGATGAATAATCGATCGATCGTTTTCGAAAAGAATTGGCAGTGAGGCTTAACGAGATTTATGTGGAAGCAGGAAAGATTATTCTGTTGATAGTGACGAACGAATTTCTTGTGAAATTATGCTAAATGATTGATCTAATTTTCCCTAAGGGGAGAAAGAAAATTTTTGTGATTATTGTGAATATTAATTTCGAATTAATAAACATAAATTTATTGATGCAATTATTTCGAAAGTCATTTCATTTTCGATTAGTCATCTTTATTTAATGTTAACTTTAATATTTGCAGACAGAAATGCTTCGAGTGTTATATAATATTATACAAGTCTGCAGTGTAAATAATTGACGCAATTAAACAAATTAATCGAACATGTATGCGTCCAAAAGTAATCGATCTCGATACTCGATACCTCTCATATATTTTTTACGATCCAAAAAATTTTGATCATAAAAAATATTCTTAGAAAATTATTCAACAATTCTTTATTAAAAAATCAATTTTTAAACCTTTTTTAAAAAAAATATCTTCGTATTAATGGTTATTTCACATTTCTGTTTTATTCGAATCTAACAAATATAATATTTTATTTTATAAAAATTCTAAATTTCAAAAAGTATTTCGTTGATAAAAATTTTATTTTATCGAAGGTAAAGGTACATAAATAAAAACGTGTTCATTATCAGGAAAAAGCTGGAACACGTATGAAAAAAAAAAAAAAGAAAAAAAAGATACGTTTTCATTGAAACAATCCACAATCATCATTTATATCAATCGAAACAATTCAGTGTTTCATTAAGATCAATTACGATGATCGATCGTATATAAATTTGTCCAAAAAATGTTGTTCATCAAAGTGAGAAGATAACGTTATAATAACGATAGAATTTTCGCGATAATAGTTGGTTATTAAAACCCAATGAAACGTGACAATAACGTTGTGCGAACAGTTGAATCTGCAAAAGCTGAGCAATAATACTTTTGTTGATATTTTCACCGCATTTTCCATTTTCTTTGTGGATTTTAATAAAATGACATCGTCTCTTGACGTCGAGAATAAATTGTTTCCCTTTCTTTCTTTCCTTCCGTATTTTTCGCGTGTGGCGATTGAATCGATCGATAACGTGCCATTATCAATCGGAAGTACTGAAGGGGAGAACGCGAAGTAGTGAGAAATAATTGGAGAATTTAATTTAATTTTCGTGTGAAACGATCGTGACAAAACGAAACTGGAAAAAGGGAAAAAAGAAAACGATTCTCCTATTGATTGAATTTTAAGAAGCAAAAATGTTAAAATTTTTTAGATAAAGAAATAGATTTATACGGAAATATAAAACGAATAATAAAATTTATATCTTGGGATCAGAGAATAGAAATTTATCGAAGAAAAATTTCAAAAATTATTTGGAATAAAGCAAGGAATAGAGCAAACTTTTGCAAACATTTCATTCGAATAATTATGTTAACGACAATAATTATGTTAATCACAAGTGGGATTAAACAAATCAACGATATTTATTCTCATCTCTATTCATCTTTACCGTGAATTCGAAAATGATGGAAATGGTATGAAAATTGAGTCGCGATTGGAATTATCTCCGCACGATCACTCACCCTTTGCTATTTTATTTTCTTCCTTTTCAAAGTGGAGTAGCAAGGTGCATCCGTGATACGGAGGATGAAAGGATACACGTGGAAAGACGTGCAGTCGTCAAGAAGCTCTATTTCGTATTCGAGCGTCGTCTGTTCGAAACGACACGTGTGTCTACCACTGACGTATGTACGTGTTTAAAAACGTTCAAGTGACTGTTCAAGTATGAAGTTCCTTATGTTTATTTCCTAAAATACTCGTGTATGGAATAACGCGTCAATTTAACCGACCTTAAAACTTTTAAACTGGTATCATCGTTTGGTCAAAATTTGAAGAAGAAAAGTGGAAATCGATTTAAATAAATTAATGCAACGAATAAATAATATGGAACGATTATTATTATTATTACGATTCAAGATTCGTTGAAATAAAATCGTTGTCCAAATAGATTGGAATATAATTGAATCATTCAATATTCGTTTCTATAATGAACGTATCCCGTTGAAAGTATTAATAATTTGTTTAAAATAAATACAAAAAGTTTACACACATTCAACGTAGTGTAAGATATTATTTATTTTATACACATATTTATTGAATATTCAGAATTGGTTATGCGATTAATTTGAAATAATTAAAATAAAAAAAATATATCGGGGTAAAATTGTATCTTATCCAGTTATTATGGAGATTATCAAAGAGGGCAGAACTGATTTTGAAAATATATATAGAATAAAGGGAGCCAGAAATTTTGTATTCGACTATGGTCCTGGTATAAAGTCATAAGGGTGTAGGGATACGAATATAACTGTTTATATGCATATGCCTTTGCTCGGCTTTCTCGTTACGTAAGCATATTGCGTACAACCGCGGTCCTTGGGATAAAAAGAAGGCCGAAAGGGGATTGAAACGGCTGTTTAAAATGAAGTACTTTTTTTTTTAGGGTGGTGGAAGAAGTATCGTTCTTCTCTAGGAAAGGAAAAAAATTTAGGGGATCTTTTTATGATCTTTTTACAGCTAGAGGACTATTCGATTTTGGTTAACCAGGAAGAGTGAGTTCAATTTATATTCCATTTTTGTTTTTTTACAATCACGATTGATCTTCTTTTCGAACTGAATGTTAAGTTAATTGTCGGTAAGTAGATTAATCGTCATTGTATTTATAAATGTTTTAATATTTTTAATAAAATAGATTTAATATTTTAAGAACGAATTTGGAAAATTGGAATTTAAGAAAATTGTTTTAACAAATTTAATGAGGTAAATAAATAAATTTGTGAGATTACGTTTAATTATAAACATTTCTTCCGTAAACAGGAAATAAAAGAAACATTATGGATTTATTACCACCTATAAAAAAAGACGAACAATATTGTAAAATTTCGAATTTTAAATTTACTCGGTATCGAATAATAAAATAGAGCAACCGTTGTGCAAAATGGATTTCAAAACGAAGTGTTTATTGAATATCAACGATATCTCTATGGAAATCCGTGGTCGATGCTTAATTGACGTAAAAGCTCAAAATATCAATAACATTTACATATCGATACGATTTATTTCGTCCAGCAGCTTGTCTATCATAAATAGATTACAACAGTATCAAAATTTGTCAGCATACCGAGCACGTTTTCAAACGTGTACAAACTTCCAATAAAAATCGTACATGAAAAAAAGAAAAAAAGTAAAAGGAAGAGCAAAAATGATAGGATAAAAAAAACTTGTCGCTACACACGAGACTAATAAAATTTCGATATTACAATATTCTCTCTTCTAATCCATTCTTATATCACGAGAAACAATTCTAAATATCTTTCTTTTTCATTTTAATACAATGGTCGTACATTTATTGTAAATAAAACTATTAATTGTTATTTTCTCTAAAATAACATGTTATAACATCAAAATATTGTGAAATATTCCTAGAATATCTTAAAAAATAACACATCACTTTTAGAGAGAGAGAAAAAAGGAAATTTATTGAAGTTTCAATATTTCTTTTTCAATTTCCTGATTCCATCCCTTCAAAAAGATTTATTCCACTTAAGTAAACTCTCTTCTAAAACTACTGCACCAAAGTATTTATTGCAAATTCCAGTAATACAAAAATAGCAAAAAACAAGATGATATGCATTCACCCCTTTCTGGATATCCATTCTTGACAGAATGTCTTTCTTGTTAACAATCTAAATGAAACTTTTTAAACCATAGGAGCTCGTTGTGTATTTAAATGTTTTCATTCTCCACGAAGGATGACACAAGAAATGGGGATGAACAAAGGGGTGGATGGCTCGAAAATGATCGAACTTTTCCATTCCACGTGCGTATCAGTTTTGTAGCTCCTTCGAAAAGGTGTAAAGTCGAGAGTGCGCTTTATGGGGGTTGCATTAATTCACCAGCTTAAATAACGTCAGGGGGTGGCAAGGAGCCACGATGAAACGCGGTGTCTTCGCTCGTGATTTATGGCCCCCAATTCCTTGCAGATGAGAGTTTTGAACGGATCTATGCTCGAAAATTCTGAGAAACATAATGGATAGACATTGGATTCCTTGATGTTTTCGAATTAGATTAGAACGTTAGATGATTGGTATGGAAAAATTAACGTATTCGTATTCGTGGACGTTCATAAAAATATTTCTTATTCCTGGTTTCTCCAGAAATATGAACAAAATTTTCCACGAATTTCTTTTGGCATGATCATTTTAATCGTAATACACAACTATTTTAATTGTTTCTTGTTGTTTTACAGTTATTTTTTTTCTACTTATCGATGATCAATATCCACCATCCTCTTCGATTTTTGGTTAAATCTAAAGTTAAATGAAAGTGAATAGAAATTATATATTGGAAGAGATGTGTAAAGGATATCGTTTAAAATTTAGATATTTGTCAAATTTATTATATCATCGGTATTTTTATTCTTTTCTTGAAAATGATTCACAAACTTTCAGATTCATATTCGTTCCATTGTTTAAAGAATTAATAACAAAAAATTATTGGAATCATATCGAATAAAAATAAGATTAACTATTTGTTCTTTCTCACAAGGGTTCATAAGGCTTCATTGTTTTATATGTAGTTATTCATTTTTCTGTTTCACGCAATTACAGAAATTGCAATACACGGCGAATATGAGAAAATTGATATCGTTACTGTTCATTATCCAAAGTTTGAAGTTGTTTGATAAAAGGGGTACATGCTTTCGCATAGAGAGTTTTAAACAATATGTTTATGGGCTGTGAAGCAGGTTGGAAAATAGCTTGTATTCAAAGGACCAAAGCATCGAACCATTAAAAGCCGAAATTATATTCCGAATGGTGAATTTTGTTGTCTCGAGTTACCCGTCGTGTCGATGCACTGCGTATCCACGCATTTAATCTATCCTGTGCAAGTGTTTTTCATTTTCAGTTCTTGTCCATTCGATTTTGACTATATGCTTTCGAAAAACAACCATTGTTGCTAACAATATTACATTACTCTCTATTATACGTGTATACTTTAAAAAAATATTTTTTTTTTTTCAGAGAAAAGAATCATAAATAGAATTCAGAAAGAAAATACTCAGAGAAATTCAAGGAATGACGAATTTTCTAACAACCCTGCTAAAAATATTATAAATCCTACATACTCCATTATCCTAAAATTCTCATTCTTCTTCTATAAAATCTACAAATCAAAATTATAGAATTTATTAAAAAAAAAAAAAATCCACCATCACGACTCAACCTCCCCAAAATCTACCCTCGCACAGATGTTAGAAACCTTCCACGCAGATCCACGCGCGCATAATCGAGTCAAACGAGCTTATTCAATTAAGGTGATATCATTCATCCCCCAGTCGCGGTTCCAAACACGACGACGCACAGTTAAACGTGCACACGATGCGTTTCCGCATCTCTGTGCCGATAACCGCGCGCGTTATCAAACGGCGAAATAACTCAAGCCCGTATCAATCTGGAAACGCATTAAACTCGTCGCATAATTCCTGCATCTCGATTAACCGACCCTCAGTATGGAAAACGACTTCGAGGGTAAATTGTCGTATGTATCAAAAATGAGATTACGTGGCAATTACTGCGAAGTGTTTTCTTCTTCATTCTTGCATGCAAAGTTTTTAATCCTGATTGTCGATCAAACCCTTTCCTTCTTTTTTCAATTATTTATTTTCTCCAACTTTTTCTACCTTCGTCTTTATCCTTTTTGGGCATTTTCAGAGACTCGCAGGAAGTATTCATAGGATACCAGTGTGTCTGACTCCAATATCCAATTTCAATACAGGAGTTTATACAAATACTATCGGAGGATAAACGCATTTACATAAGCAAACTGTTCATATGATAGAAAATCATTCCCCGATTCCCTCCCCCCTTGGCTATAATTTTTTCGTCCAATTAACGGAAATCACGGAATGTTAAAGAGCTTTCTGGGTATAATCATAAAATTGTGAAACAATTTTGCAACAATTCTGATTGATCGATAATAATTCATTATTGATCTTAACTTCACCTCCGCATCCACGGTGTACATATTTCCAACTCTGTTACATTAATAAAAACACACAGTTGTGGAGCAATGGAGAAAGCTCGATTAAGGTAATCGTATATGGGATAATAAGATTCCATTGATACGAGCGATTAGTTTTCACCAGTAATCGAAGCCACGATCGAAAATTAATTTTCTCCGCGTTCAAACGTGTCCTCCCCCGCGCTCTCGAGATGCCAGAGCGTCGTTTGAAAACACAGAGGATCCGCGGGGACAACGAGCGACATCGTTTCACCGATTCGTTGGAATCCTACGTATTCGAGGGGTGAAGGGGAGGGGGGAGGGGAGGGGCTCGTGGGAACGAGAAACGGGGCCACGATTTGTCTCTCGTCCGGATACGATTCGAAAATGCAACGCCGGCCCAACATCAGCCAGGCACATCAGAGCCTGTATCATCCGCAATTTCCGAAATGTATTAAACGGATCAAATTTTCCTCCTCCTCCTCCTCCTCGTTTTGGCCACCCTCCCCTCCCCCTTTCGTGTTGCCCGCCATTTTCTCTCGATCCTCCGCGATGAAAATCGTGGTGGAGATATATATCGAAGGGAGGAAGCGTAATCGGTTTAATGGAATTTTCTTTTTGTCAATGAGACGGAATGAAGAATATTAGGGGTTGTTAGGCGTAAATCGAGTAGAGCGAATTACTGTTTCGAGGTAAATTTTGACGAGAAATTAATTAATTGGCTTGGTGAAACTTTGTTATTCTGTTTTAGGGACGACGATACGTGTTTTAAGTGAAGAGAATTCTTACAGAAATTTTTATTAATAAAAACGAGTATGCTGTTAATATTTTATTTTTACTCGACAATCACTGCTTTGAAAGTATTGGTCGATGTTTTGTACAATCCCTTAAATCAAGTTCGTATAATAATTGTACAATTGTACGCTCAATTTTATTATAAATAATTATTAGCATAATATTTTTTTATTCTTTGCATGGTATTTTTTATTTAGTGATGTGTTTATGATTTGTGAGAGATTCTAATCTTCAAGATACTAATTTTAGTTGAGTTTTCTCTGTTTAAACAATTTTTAGAATCCAGTTTATAATAATAATATAAAATAATTTCTACGATTCCATTTAGGAACATTGTTTCCAAAATAGAAACAATGTTTGATGTATACTTAATTCGAAACGAAAGTCGATCGAGATTTATTCCTCTTTATTTGTAAATATCGATCTTGCGAAGTCAACGATGTTTTGATTATAAACACGTTACGAACCGATGTGAATTACGGGGACTAAGAGAAACATTCTCGTCTTGTTTGCGCTCGAGAGTGGATTTATTTCAATGTTGGTCGGCGGATCGAAAATTGAATTAATAGACGGCCATCGTGACAAGGAAATTTGATACGGAGCTGAATCTACAGGGAGCGTAGAAATCAAAGTAAGTTTAATATCATGTAAAATGTAAACTTTTAAATATATGGATAAAAAGAGTTTTGAATTTATTTAAAATTATTCGAAGTATATATCTCTAGTTTTGTTTTGCAAATTATTAAATTGATTATTCAATAACGATTTCAATCTTTTTTCAATATACAAACGATAGTATTTTTATCTGATTTTAGTCTTCTTGATCGAGGATAATGAATTAACAAGTAAAAAAATGAAAATTGAAATAGCAGTTTCATGAATTTTGCTCACTTCACTCTCGGATTTAGAAAAATCGATTCTTTCTAAATGTATCTTTGGAAACGTGCAATGTATTAATTATCTTATTATAATTTTAAAATTCAGTTTCCGAATAAAATTCAATTAAACTTCAATGATAAAATAATCAACTATAGAAACGTATATTACCACCTATATAACCATATATCTTCCATATCTTTCACAGTTTAGATCAAGTTAATTTTTAAATCGTATAACCATCTCGTTTCCATACAATTACAATTATACATTGCATTCCTTCCATCTTTAAAAATAAAACTTGAGAGTAACAAAAAGAGTTTACAAATAAATACCGCGTTGAAAATAACAATTCTCTCTTTAATAATTCTTCAACAGATTAAAAACAATCCTCGATCAAGCTCATCCGACTTGAACACGTATATACAATACTAATAATCAAATTACAGTAGTAGATTAAACTTTCGCTTATTTTTTTTTAATCTTTCGAATATTCAATTCCCCGATACACCGTTAACGAGAGATTACAATAGATAGATATTGTATCGGGCGCAAATAGGGCGAGCGGAAAAAACACACACACACACGCAAAATAAAAGAAAACAAAAATTGTATAACACGAGGGGTTGAAAACAGGGAGCATGTTTAACTGTAATCCAATCGGTCCCGCTCGATAACGGATGTACAACGGCGGCAGAGTCACGGATTTATCAGGGACGACGAGTTGGGCGAAGAGATCGGGGACACGGTTTAATTCTCGAAACCGTTTTAAGGCCGAAAATCCAATCGGCGCTTACAATGGCCACCGTCGACAGATGTCTATCTCTCAATTTCCTGGATGAAAGTTTGCGCGCATATGTAAGCCGGCCGTCCGCATAAACTGTCGTTCGATTCAACGTGTTTCGACTCGCGATTGACGCGGCGGGGGCTGTTACGGCCCGATGTCACTTCGACAACAGGTTCTGATGGACGAAGGGGGAGGGATAGAGCCACGGAAGAACGCTTGAAATCGGCGGTAAAAAGATTTTTATTACACCACGTTGTTAACTCGATGATTGTTCCACGCTTCGAAAGTCTGTTTCGAGATTGATTAAATATTTTTTTTCAAATCAATTCTTTTGGATATTTGTAAGACAGTTTAAAATATATGATTCGAATATATGAATGGGATACTTGTGAATAAATTCGTTTTGGAATGTAGAAAGAAATGTATGGTTTAGAGGAAATCGTCAAATCTTTTTAATAATTGATCATCTTAATGTGAATTAGAAACGTAATTACAAATATAGTTCGTAATGTTATCCATATATTCGAACAATTCGACGAGATTCAATTCAATCGATTTTTCTTGCGAAATACAGGACACGCCGTCGGAATTTTTATCGTGGAAAGAAAGCGACATCTTCTACTTACGCGTTAATCATAGTAAAAATAAGAGAGACGCCGTCAGAGTGGTTTTCAAGCGGCGTATCACGGAGTGCATTAGTATGCTCCGTAAGCAGAGATACTGAGCCTCAAAAAATGGGACATTAATCTGTTATATTACCTGGGACAGTGAGAAAGCATGCCTTTAAGTATCCCCGAGCTCCTGGCAAACGGTGCTATTTATAACGTAGTTGATGTTCCTCACCTGAAAAATACAGTAATCCAGTGACACGATGGAAATAGGGTGCGTCCTTGCGAGCTTTCCCTCCCCCGATCTATATACCACTTCCAGGTCGGTTGACTTGCAGACAAATTCAGAGATTTTTTACTTCTCAGTTACGGAATAGGGGGATTAAATATATTTTAAAACCGTCGAAACAAACGATCTTATTTTTATAAAAAGTTTCAGATAATTTCATCGGGCCATAACTGAATACTAATATCAAAGTTAAAAAGTAGAAGAGACAGTTAAGGATATAAAAATGTAATATAAAAAGAGTGGCAAGGATTTCTCAAGTTGTTCCATTAAGAAGCCAAAGCTCTTGAAAATAATATAAACTCGATGAAAAAAACTTCCTTCTACCATCTCCAACTTCCCTTCGAACTCCAAAATTTCATATCGTCGGGCACACCTTATCTTATCTCACAATATTTCCAAATTTAGTATCCATTATCTATTAACATTGTAATAACAATAAGACACGACGATCCTTACATGCATCGTGTCCCTTAAACCCCAGTTACAAACGACTCTTCTTTTTCATCTGCTGCACTTACAAGTCGAAAGGAAGATCCAGTTTAATTCTCATATCCTTCCCCATCTCTATTTCTATCTCTGTCCATCCCTTTCCCTCCAAACGATTCCCCTAATCCCAGCCCTCCCAGAGGGCCACTAGCAACCCTCCATAATCAAATCCTACCCTAACCGCTCTCTTTCTCTCTCTCTCTCTTTCCCCTTACCTACCCTCTTCACACGAAAGGAATGTTAATGCGACAATGCCTCTGTTCTGACTCACCTCGCTTTACCGTAAGCCGATTCCATCTCTCTGTCTTCCACCTCCTCATTTCCTTCTCTTTCCCCTCTCCCTCACTTTTCTTCTTCGCTCCACTTTTTTTCGTTCCTCTCTTAATACACGTTTCTCTCTTTCCTCTCGCTTCCTGGGGGATGCTCGTTTCTCCCAAGAAGCATCTTCTGTGTACCGAAATGAGAGTTCTTCCAGCTCGAAGCCACCCTTCCCCCTTGCTATTCCTTATTTCTGTTTCCGTCTCCACCTCTCCTCTTCCTTCCTCCTTCTCCTTCTACTTGCAATTCCAACCGCGCACCCCTGCCCTGTTCGCCGTTTCGCGTCCTGTCCCTCTTCAACGGCCACCTCTGTCCCGATTTTTTCTCTCCCTTCTTCTTTTCGTCACCTCTCTCTCGCTTCGCCTCTTTTGTTACCACGATTACCAGAATCTTTTTCCCCTAGCTTTCTCGTCCTGATTTCCTCGCCTTCATTTTCCACCCCCTCCCCTCCTTCTTTTCTCCAGTTCGTCCTTACGTGATTGTACTTCAATTTTTTTCCTTCGGTTACACGAAGTTCTTTCTTCTCGAAGTTCTCGTTACTTTCCTATTTTTATGCTCGACACCTCTCGTGCTTTCTCTCTCTCTCTGTTCTTCTTCCGCCAAAGGCTTCCTCCATCTCCCCAAGCGCAATCGTCCCTCTCTTAAACACACATTTCCTCCCCGCATCCCGTTTCATTTCCACCCCGAGCAGCCGACATCGACATCCCCGGCCGAGTCTCAAGGAAATCCCACGAGGATTTCCTCTTTAGGTACCTTTTCGTTAACTCCGTTATTTCCACTCTCATCCTCTCTCTCTCTCTCGATGTCCACGTACAAGCCTTTCGTCTCTCACGCTCTATATTTCTCTCCCATCCTTCGTACGAGATTCTCTCGTCAACGTTAGAAGAGAGGGAATGAAAGAATAGTGTAATCGATTTCTCTTTTCTCTTTCCTTTTTTTTTTTTCATCCTTGTTGATATTCAAGGAAAGGATGATACAAGAAAATAAAGGAATTTAGAATTGAGNGAGAGGGAATGAAAGAATAGTGTAATCGATTTCTCTTTTCTCTTTCCTTTTTTTTTTTTTTCATCCTTGTTGATATTCAAGGAAAGGATGATACAAGAAAAAAGAATTTAGAATTGAGTTGGATTAGAACAGTAATTATTTATCAAGACTTTTTAAAAAATTCTGATCTATAATTCTTTCGATTCAGAATTATTGAATTTCTGAAACTATAAATTTTAAAAAGTCCACCATTTCATTATAATCTCAACGCATATTCTGAGAAAATGAGTCGATGAATTTTTGTAAAACAATTGTTAAATTATATCGAATCCTACAAGTAGAATCCTGCAGGTGGACAACGAAGATATTAAATACTACTCTCAAAAATCTTCTTAACAATGTCACAAGCTTTTCTGACCACGACTCTAATATTTATTTAAAAAAAGAAAATTTAAATTATAACCAAAGTTTAACTGTTATTCGAGAAAAAAAAATAGTTTAATCGATTCTTCGCGTAAAGGTCTCTTTCTTTGCCTCATCTTCTCTTTCTCTCTCTCTCTCTCTCTCCAGAATTCGACTCCACGGTCGCAATATCAGCAAGGGTCTCGAGGCAACGAGCCTGGCCCATCCTTTCCATCATTCTCCTCCTTCTTGCACTCTTCATTTTTCTTTGAGCGGGCAGACCGCGTGTCCTTTGATCCTGGCACGCCCCTGGGGCCACGCGGCCGTCAGGTTCAAACTGAAACGACAGGATTACGTGACGGGCTATCTTATACGAAGTGGTTCGCGAAGGAAAAGAGAGCGAAGGCTGAGAAGAACCGCAAACTTGGCTACCGTTTCGAGGACCTTTTTTCGTCGAAGAAAAGAGAGATGGACGGATGATCCGCGCGGTTCGAGTGGTCCTCCTCTTTGTCGTCAAAAGGATTGCTCGTTAATGTTTGAGGATAATACGATATAGTTAAGATCGTAAATTAAATCATTAGGAAACGGTGAGTTGTATTTCTTTTTTTTTTTTTTTTTTTCTGAAGATGTGAGAAGACAAGAATTGTTAGATATAAAATTCGTAAAGAGTCAAGGAATTCTTAATTTATGGAAGTATTTAATCTCATTCAGAGAAAATCAATTGTATAACTTTCTCGAATTAATTTAATTCTAAAAACATTTTGAGTGATTCTCATTTATGCATCGAAGGTGGAAAAGTAAAGAGATTAACAAGAAAGAAAAGCATATCAGATATTTAAATAAGAGAAGAGAGGAGGAGTTGGAAAATAAATAACTACGTTTCTCCACTTATCCTTTCATTTTCTTCGACGAAGAATCTTCGATCCCGCCCCTTGTGCTCGCATCATTCCTCTGATATAATCGATGCGTAGAGACGCAGTAGAGCTAGTTGCCAGAACGATGTTGCTGCCAGCTGTCGTTACGAAGGCAGTTTGTATCAGTCAAGTTTCATCGCGGCTCTAACTTAGTTTGGCTCTGATCTCGTCGACGAAAATCGCGGCTGGGGCTGTCTTGTTAAACGTACAACGCCTCCTGATTCTGATACATATTGTTCTGATCCAGGTCTCGTGGCGAATCTCTAACGCCTTTTTAAACCGTAAGTGTACTTGTCTAAAAGAGAAATATTCGAGAATTTCGCATTTCTCTTTCTGAAATTTTTTTCATCGATGTACGTTGAATAATTTATAGAGTAATTTTTAAATTATAGAAAGAACTTCAAATATTTAGAGGGATTAATGCAAACATTCAATTGCTCGCGTAGCAAATACAAATTATTATTCTTTCAAGATATCGATTTTATAATTTTATTAGACACGGTGATCCACCCCCAAAATAAGAACAATCAGAAGAAATTTAATCTTATACCTCAAGAGCAAAGATAATGAAACGATCTTGCAATTATCTCTCCAATTAATCCCGTCACACGATTGTTAAACGTACCTGCAAGCCAAGTGACCGAGGATTATGCAAAGCCCCTTTCTCCTCCACGTAAGACGTCTCCCTTCCCACCCTCTCTTTCCGCCTCGCCCAATTCCCTCGAACGAGCGTGTTCAAGTTAATATCGAGTGTCTCTTACTCCATTCAACGATCGTTTGACATCCGAGAGACGGCGAATGCCAGTCGAATTGCCGTAAATCGAACCAACAGCTCCGTGGAACGCTCCCAGGAGACGGCTAAACCCGCGCATTATCGCGGTTACTGAATTTCCAGGATCACGCCTCGCCACCACTTGCGCCCGGTTTCGATTGCGCTCGAGAATCGTGTCGTGACACGTCGTACACGAGGGATCGAGGAAGGTGTTCTTGCATAGCGGGATTCAAAGGAATTCCGCGCTACTGTAAATCTTTAACGAGGAAGCAAGGAGGGAGGGTGGTTTAAGGAGACGATTGTATTATTGTGTATTGAGAAGAAGTGGTTTGTTGGAATGGTGTTCAAGAGAAGAGGATTTGTTTGAAGGAGATTGATTGATCAGCTGGTGTGGATGTGTAAAGGAATTATATAATGTCGTGCAATAATTAATTTGCGAGGAAATGTAGAGCGAGGATATTTATTTAATAAAGGAGAAATTGATATGTATTAGAACGTCAACTGTGGATCTGTGAACGTGTGATTAGTTCTATTAGTATTCGATGAAACGATTTTTCTATTTTCAACCTCTGGCATTGAGTTAATCATTCGAACGATGATTAATTGATATGCAAATGATGAAATAAGTATAAGGAAACAGTATAAACGTAACGGTAAGAAACATTTTAATTAGTGATTCAATGATTGAATGTTATATCTTCTTCTTATTAATTAATCATTATGTTTTTTTAGATATTTATAAATTCTATAAGTGAAGTGTCTTGACTTTTTCGAGGAAAAAAAGAATATAATATAGTGATATAAAATTTTCACACGTTTCCTATCGAATTTCCTCGAAATCCCTCCCCTCCACCCTCACCCCTTTTTCCCAAATTCCCTCCCCACTCGCAATCGTAACCATTTTCGTGAAACGCGGCATCTAAACACGCGTAAAAATCGGATAAAAGGAAGAAAGCAATCAATTTCGTTATTCGAATGAGAGGGCACGAACCCTCCCCATCCTCCCCCGAGTCTGTCGGAGTGCGGCAATCAACGAGCGTCGGATTTACGGGTGCATAGGGTCAACTGCATTAACAGGCGCCAACCGGCGAGGACGGGTTGCGTGGAAAGCGCTATCAGCCGAAACACATTTTCCACGTGCGACTGCCCGCCATTTTTCACGGTTCGTTTGCCCCGAAATCGATTTATCAGCGGGCGCGCGAGACCGCATCTCGAACGCCCGGTTAGTCTCACACCCCCTTTTCCGCTTTATTGGCCGTCCTTCAGACCTTGCATCGCTCCAATTACCCTCGCCATCGTTCCGTGATTTCAAGGCGTTTCACTCTGATTAGGAAACACCCACGAAATTGTCGCTCGATGCGAACAAACGAACGTTCTCTTTGCCGAGTGATTTGCATTAATACGTTTACGAGGAGCGAATCGCTTAATCCGAAGGATTGCTCGATGACGCTCGTTTAGAAAATCTTTTCCTCTGTAAATTTTTAATACATTCCGTATTTTCTTACGATTGCATTAAATATCTCCACTCTATTATCCTACATGTTATTTTAATCAAATTTAAATATTGTTAATATTAACGATATAGATTTTCTAAATGTGCAATTATATTATTTTAAATTATATATTATATATATTATATATAATTATATTATTTTAAATTAATGCGAATTATTTCAAACGCTCTTAACATTTTGATTTTTTTTTATACCATCGGAGGAAAGTTTTATTAGTATTGGATTTCCCAACGACTCCGCTTATCCGAAATTTATGAAAACGAGAGAGCCAAGATTTCCAAGAAATCGAACAAGGGTACATCGCGGTACTTCCCGACTGGGAGGGATGGCTATTAAGAAAAGGGCAAGGTCAACGATAACACCGTTATCGCGGTCGCCAAACAGCTGTTTGCTTATCGTGTCCGACATCCATCTCGTTAAACGTAATGGCCGTCGTTCCTGTCCACGCCGGACAATCTGATCGAGCCATATACGATTCCCATACACGCCCTTGGATTTCTCGAAATAGTTACTTTTCCTCGAGTACGAATACATCAGGCCACGACAATGCATTTTTCTCCCTCGTTCAACGTTAAATCAACATCCATTTCACATTATTGCATCTCTTCTTTTATTGTATTCCATTATTACTCACGAAAAGTTTCATCGAGACATTTTTATCTACTCCTGAATAAGAAATAAGTATTTCATTCTTTAAAGTGAGAAGCGTGTTGTATAACGTGTTGTAAATTAAATTTCGAAATTATTGTTAATGAAAGAAATAAGAGCGAAGGAAGGAGATTCGAGAAGTGGACGAATGAACGATGAATGAAATGAAGGTTGAAATCCGGATAAAACGGATAATATTGTGTGTCGTTACAGAGGAATCTCGCAAATTAACTTAAGGCGGGAAACTATGCACACGCAGAAAGTTTCGTTCTCTGGCTAAGGGGCCTCGAAACATTTAACTTGGCTGATCCGAACAGCTATCCAAACTGTTAGTATCAGGTTTCGATGGCGTGTGCATGAGGCAAATTGAACAACGTAATTGCCGAAAATTTAATCGACATTAGCTATGGGATACAGCAACCGCGTAAATACCTTGGCCGCAATTCTCTTCTCTGTTTATGACGAGATGCATTAGCGAAAGTTTCTGTTAACCGCATCGCTATGGACACCGATTCAATCGTGGAAATCGTTTTTATTTATTTTTGTTCGATATATTTTATCGAATTGAAAAATTATATGGCAGTAAAAGAAAAAGAAAAAGGAAGCATGTGAATTTTTTACACGTAAGTAGAGTAAATATTTTTGGAATTGTATACTTGTAGCTTTATTTGGAAATTTCCTCAAATCATAATTTAAATAATTATGTGCATTTTAATTGTAGAGACATAGAAAAAGTATTTCAAGGATTAATTCCTAAGAATTTCACGCTCTTAGAATCCCAAGTAGAGATCTCTTAATATTTCCTTTTTTTTGTGTGTGTGAAATTTTTCTTTTAAATATTTTATCGTGAAATGCCAAGTTTAAAAAAAGAATCTTTTGAATTAGATTAAAGAAACATTGAAGGAAATATTTTATATACTAATTTGTAAAATAAAGTATCGTTTATAACAGTATAATTTATAAATTTTACGCATAATTAGATTAGTATCTCTAAAATAAAACTTATAAATCCAACTAGTACATCTCTCCATCGCTACATTTTCTAACGTATCAAGATAAATGAATCCATCTCTACTAACCCACATAAATGTTTCAGAACTAACTGCAGACACGCGAACCTGTCTTGTTGCAGACTTGCTTGCACTCTTTTTATTCTCTTCCATTGCTTTCTACTTTACGCTTTCCAAATCGATATATGTTTATGGTGCTGAAAAAAAAATAAAAGAAAACATGAAGAATATAAAGGTAATTAACTAATAAAAGTTTAGTAATAATAATAATCCAAAAATCTTCTCTAAATATTAGAATAACAAAATATGAAAAAGAGAATTATTGAAGAAGAATTAAATTATTCAAAGAAATAATTCGTAAAGCTAAAATTACAATAATTTTAAAAGAGATGTTTAAAATTTGTAATTTTTTAATTCACCAAATTCACCCTCGTATATGAACAGTATAAATTTAAAAAAAATATTGTGAATTACAGAAGAAAAATTTGCACAATTCTCTTATTAATAATCTGCAATTATAGAAGAATATTTTAATACATGGACAAATTCAATAAGAAATTCAAGCAATAAAATCAATAAACGCGCAAGAAGTACAAAACAGATTTGGCCGGCAATGTATCCATTTATTCAACTGGAATGTCGCATGGTGCAACTGTTCTTCCAGTTTAATTCGGTCGCGGCTCCAATCCATACATACATAATAACGTCGACGCTTATTAAATCTCACCACTGCCTATGGGAAGATTAAAATTCCCCGAGATCCCGACACGAGGAAGGAAATAGTGAAACTTTCGACCAAGGAGACGAACTACAGAATCCAAGGATTCTGCCGCGGCTTTCACGACGCTTAATTCACCCCCGTCTTGCGCCTGCGAGACGGGTTTTCTTTAATCTTGAATCAGATTGCTTTGAATTTCAAACAACACCAAGCAAAGTAGAGTGTAATTCAATTGGAATCGTCCTCCATAAAGATACGGCCACTTGACCGCAATGGATTACGGTAAGAGTGATACTTTGTTGCCAATTTTATTTTTGTGCAAGAACGTGTTAGGATGAAATCAATCATTTGGTAGATTTTTTTTTTGAAATAAGTAAAATTCCACGATATAAAATTTTTTTGAATTAGAAGGAAGATCGGGTGAATGAAAATTCAATTTATTTCGAGCAATTCGAAATTTGGAACTTTTTAAAGAAATATAATCGTCATAGACGATATTTTTCAAGGAATAATATATTTATCTTGAAATTTAATTAAAAAATTATTAAAATTTGGAAATTTTTAGATCTCTGTAACTCTGAAGATAGTGACTTCCGGTCAACAGATGAAAGATCATTAAAAACGCGGATTCTTATCCTTTAAAATGTTTTTCCGTTTAACCCGATACGACTTCCGGTTCCCGAGATATCGTCTTGTAAAGAAAAGGATAATTTTTCATCATTTACTATCTTCATCCTCGTCGCTTATTCGGAACTCTCGCTCTCACCTCGTCTCACTGACCTACTCCAACTCCAGACAAATAACAGACGTGGTTCTTGGAAGAACACATTTCCAAGAAATAACGTAAGTTCCATTTCTGCGTTATGTTAAATATTACTCACACACTTTGAATCTTTATATCTCTTTATAAACATTCGAGATATCAGGATAGAACAAAAAGTGGCTTCGATAACCATTTTCCATTTCATGAATTCAATGCCTGCTGTTGATATTGACATAGATTTGAATTAGTCGATAGAAAACGCGCATAGGTATACCAAAAGAGAAATATGAATTACTTAAAATGAATTTGCTTTGTACAATTGCTTAATTTACAAACGTTTTTGCATTAAAGATAATGGAATTAGCGAAGAATGCTAGTAAAAATTATTATTTCTTAATTAAAAAAATTTTTTTATTTATTGATAATTTCTTTCTTTTTTTTTTTTTTTTATTCCTCTCTCCTCAAATAGTTTTACTCGTTACCGTAATCAAAGCAATTTTACACGCATTTCGTTAATAACGAAATTCCAATTTAATAATACAACCAATAACTTTAGCGTAGTAACTTTATATCACAAAAGCTCTAGTTTAATAATTGCAAACTTCATAGATACCCGATATCAGTTTCATAATGTTATCGATAATTTTAACGATTATTTCCCTCGATTATCACGAGATAATCGTATAATATTTGCTTACAAATATTTGGTATTTTCATAAAATCCACAATAGAATTTACGGTCTTGTCGGATTGCATAGGTAGGAATTATACCGACCGCAAATTTTATGGGGGTCGCTGGCTTAGGGGTTAATTTCGTTGTATAACGACTTGCCGGGAGATGTTGCGGTCCACGTTGTTTCGAATATTCCCTTTGGCACGCAGACAGTAATTATTCTTTTTTTTTTTTTTTCGGCTATTACGATTTATACATTGACAACAACAAATTTTACTTTTGTACGCATCGGGTAATTTTTCTTATCAATACGCGTCAAATATTTTTCTGTATGAGATTGCATCGATTCATATTTTATTTCCTCTTCTTGATCTTGATAATCAATTAATTTCTGAATAAAATTTTAGAGAATTTGTTTGTTTATTTATTTATTCGCTAATATATATATATAGAATCGTATAATTATGAATAATAAAAATTAGAGCAAGAAAAGATTTTCTTTGCTCTAATTTCAATCATAATGAGAATTACGAGATCGTGGTGTAATGAGACGTATCTGTAGCAAGAGTTGGGCAATCGAGTCATCTGGTCAGTTTCACTTTCACAGCTTTTCAGCAAGATGTCATTTTCCTACCCTTAACTAAATTTATGCCCGACACCATAGTTTCAAATTGGAAAACTTATCCATCAAACTACGAGGATATGCCATTTTAGACACCTTTCGAGAGACCTGACGCAAGTTGCCAATAGGATTAACTAACTAGCAACAAGCTAGGCTAAAATATCATCCGAAAAAGGCTAATTGCAGGGATTATTTAACAATTTATTGAATACACTTCAATCCATATGAGTTTTGTAAAAAAAGTATTATAAAATATTATACTTTTAAAACTTCCTTAAACCCATATATACATTTTTGATAAATTATCTTTGAATAGATTAAAAATAAAAACAGGTAAGATTTAAATAAAAATTCGACACTCGAATTCTTCAATTTTCAGAAATACTTTACGATATATTTCGCCTTTCCCTATACTATAGATTTCCTATTACATGATATCTGCAATCTTCTCATTTAGATTTACGATCGTTCGTTCATCGAATAAAATCTAAATTTACACTCGAGGCAAAAATAACGTAACCCTACACGATCTCGAGATCGAGTAAGAAAGACCAAGAAGAGGAGAGAGAGAGAGAGAGAGAGAGAGAAAAAAAAGAAAAAAAATCCGAGGCAACGGGATGGACTATATAAAGCCTGTCGAAAGGTTTCGTATAGCGGGCCTCGTGCTTGCAATAAGGATCCGAAGCATCGCCCCTCCGCCATCTTCACCCTCCCTTCTCACTCTCAGACGGAATGTTTTGCATTTTAAGAAGGTGTCGGATATCCTTTGCGCTATCCGAAGACGGCATTCCCTCGTCGGCCGGCATCGGGAACCGGGGAATGCCGAGCGAATGGAAGAAGAGGGAGGTGGAGGAGGGGTTGGAGGGGGTGGCGAGAGCAACCCCTGAAATCCAAAGTAATTCACGAGGCTGTATTACATGCTGGGACACTCTCGCCGGAGATATCCGGGGAAAATCGGGGAGATTTCGCGGCGATCTACACGATCGCGTGTGTCGTCTCTTGTGAATAAACGGGGGTGTTGACGATCGTCGCCATGATTGATTGATTGGGCTAAAAAGAGATTTTTTACTTCAATGTTTCTTTTTCTCTTTAAGGTGATTTCGATGAATTTTATTCGTGATTCGAGATTGAAAAAAATATTGATTAGATTAATTTTCAGTCTTTTGGAATTAGGATTTTATTAAGTAAATTATCAAATTAATTGTAATAGGTGTATACAAGTTGTTATCTATTGCAAATAGAAGAAATATCGATGTAATTATTATCAAAATCCAAATTTATGTTTACGTCAAATTTAACGAATAAATCACGATCTTTTTTAATTTTTCAATTAATCAATAGAATATGGATAAAGTTTATTATATATATCGCTCATGTGCTTTTTTTTTTTTTTTTTTTAACAGAATCATGCTCGATAGGTTTTCAGGAAATTTCTCTCGTGTTTTATTAAAATAAAATAAGTCGAAATAAAATAATGAAGGTATAAACTGATATCGATATGAAAACAGGAGTCGGTGACGAATTTCTGAAATATTCATATCGAATATTTGGCATAATATTGGTCAAAACCATTGATAGAACATTTATAAATGTATAAATACTGATTTTACATGAAACGATTTATTATTCATAACGGATTGATTTTTAATTTCATCTGTGAAGATTATTTATTTGAAATAAAATATTGTTTTTAAAAGAGCTGTTCGATAAGTTCTGCATGCATTTCCGATCCATTTCAAAATATAATATTAAATATATAATATTTTAATTTGTAAAAAATGATAAATATGCATATGGTATGTATAACTCTTTCGTTCTTTCGAGTTTTATAAAATTATTTTATTAAACATTTTAAAATTCCTATTAATTATTTTTGTTTTGTTATTTTTGTTTTTCAATGATAATCTAATTATTATTTATTTTATTTCCTACAAATTTAAAATAATATAATTTTATATCATTCGAAGAAAATATATCGAAAAAAATGTTATATAATTAAAAATATATAAATAATACGTAAAAAAAAAATAATAAAATATATAGTAAATAAATATTGTAAATCGTTTTTTATATTGATCATATTTTTGTTTTTATTATTTAAAGTAGAAACATAGTTCATCATTATCATGAAGTTGGTATATCGACTTTTGAATGAGCTTTTCATAAAGTTATTCGTAGAACAAAATGCATTGTTCTGTACTTTTGTACTCTTCAACCCGCCCTCACAAAATGTACTTTTTATTTTCGTAATTAACGCACAAAAAATAATTTCATTCGACATGAAAAATTTACAGAACATCGAGTAATATTTTCTAAAATTAAACTCGTGTACCAACTGATAATAATTATTACAAAATATTCAAAGAAATTATATTAATTTGCTTTTCGAATTTTTAAATCTTCAGATCAAAGCGAAAGTTTTCATTTATATAATTTTTCTCATAAACAAATTATAGTTGCAGAAAGTAGAGTATTTAACAATACTTTACAAAATAAGTTTGTAAAGTTTCATTATTTTAGAAAAATTTGTATTTTTTAATTTTTTTTTTTTTTTTTTTTTTTTTTTAGAATATAATTTCTTTTTCTTTAAAAATAGATCAGATCAAGCATGTAGAGAATATTTTCAATATAAAAATGGAGGAATATTTACATTTAACAACCATTTTCCCCAAAAATTGCATCAAAATTGGGGAATAACAGATAAGAGAAATCTCTCCTTTCTTTATCATCCTCTTCTTGATCTTCCATTTTCCTTTTTCGAAACATGCAAAGTTTCTTTTCCCCGTTACTTTTTACGCTCTCTTATTCCACTGATAACATCCACGCGTTAGCTCTATTCCTCCCCCGTATCGATTCTCTCTTCTTATTTCTATCTTTCAAAAATACAATTTCAACTAAAAACTTCTTCCCCTCTCCATTCTAGAAGCTAGACACGAATGTAAAGCTTTTTCTTCTACTCGATTTCACTGCTGCACCATTTATTGCATTTTGTCTCGATGTCCAGAGTTTTTCCCCTCCTTACAATTAAACCGCGTTTATCTCGACCGATATTTGCTCGCCTTCACCACTACACTCGAGACTGTAATTTTCTTATAACGTTACAACGATATAACATTCATAATGTGTGTGACACGTGTACATAATCTCGTGATCTGAGCTGAACACGATATATTTCGTGATCCCGCCAGCTACGTGTTAATTACTTTTAAATTACTCTTCAAGAACGAGATCGTGTTAGAAACCAATGCTCTTAAACGTAAGAACAACAGAGAATTGTGGAAAGTATTATTTTCAAAATTGATCTCGTCAATGGATATCGTTTCAACAGTGAATCGGTGAGAGACAAAATTGTTAAGAATATGTTAATAATGATAAATTGGAAATTGATACCAGAACTTTGAAAAATTTCAATATTAAAATATTTCAATTATAGAAGATAATTATTTACATAATTTTGAATTGTTGATATAAAACACGTAGCATACGAATATAGAAGAAATAATTTTCGATTCTCAATCCATATAAAAATATCTGTACTCTAAAATTTCAAGAAAATTTTAAAATTACCGGATGATCTTCGTGTCTCGATCTCTATCTACGAAATTAAAAATAATTCCTTTCTTTTCTTTTCTTTCTTTCTTTCTTTTTTTCCTCTTCTTTATTTCAATGTTAGACACATCGAAATAACGTTCCTTCCACCTCGTCAACGTCGTTTCGAGGCGAGCTATAAATACAAAATCCTTCTCGGAGGTTGTGGCAAACAACGAGCTCCAAAAACAGAGGAAAAATCTTGTGAAAACAGAGGAAAGGAGAGAAGATCCCGAGGATCGTGGACGTGGTCAATTCCACGGGTACAGCCGTGAAGAGAGTAGAATTTAATCGAGTCCTTATTTACCAGGGGCCCTTGCTCAAAGAAGCCACCAGATGAAACCGATGTGGAGCCATTCGTTTCAATGCTCACCGGTTGGTAAACTTTGCTTTCTCCGCCATTGAAAATCGGAACACACTGGTGGCTCCCTTCGGCTGCTTGAACGGTTACATCCGTTCAGCTCTCTGAATTATCCCGGCCGCGGATTTCTTTTGTTCAAAGTGACTGTTCCGCAACTAGCGAATGAACCAGTGATTCTATACTTCCTGTCCGTGTGTCTCTATCTATACTTTTTCCAAAATGATGATTGTTTTTCAATTGATCGACGATATCGTGATTAACAATTATTTTTTTAATACTGCCATCTATTCCTCACGTCTTAATTTTGTAGATAAATTGTTTCTACGTGATTACACAATTTCATAGTGATAAATCTTTGATATGTACTCGAAGCAACACGAGATATCACAAAATTGTTAATGCTTCGACGTTATTGCAACAAATGTGTTATGATTAATGATTTGTCACGTTTTTTAAAGATAACATTAATTGTGGCAGTAATTGTTAGGAACGAAGAGGGTATAGTTAAGAAAGGATGAAAAGAAGAGGATTTCAGTATATCTACCTTCAATCTTTCCAAATTTTATAATTCATATCCATGATTTCCTTTCTCTCAAAATTTCGTAATTTTTGATACGCAGGACATATCCTAGGCATTCTTGGACGATTAAATGCAATTCATTGTTCACGACTTAAACCAGTTCATCCGCATTGATCTCTTGCACGACATCTGGTTGATAAAAAGAGTAGAAAAGAGTCGAACGATCATTGAAGAACCACTTCTCTCTAAGAAGTTGTTTCAATACGTTCAAACGATTCGGTGAACAATATATCTGGAACTGATTTACGATGTAAAGACATTCTGAGCATCGAGTAGAAAATAAAACTGCCACCGTGTATAAGTTATATGAAGAGGACGAAAAACTGGGAGGAGGATGGAGAATCCAAAAGGGAATCCGCAAAGGGGGACTTTATCCAATTTATATCGGGCCAGACGACATTTGGATATTTCCACATTTTCTCCCTGGATATATGTACAAACGTTTTGTTTTACGGATATTCCTATGGTTTCAAGTTTTATTCCACGCGTGTGGACTAGAATGGCGGTGAAATATTTCGTTGGTTGTGCATTGAAAATGCAATGGCAGTCTATGTGATCATTCCAATGGATTAAAATAATTGTTTTCTGGTTATTTAATTAATTTAAATTTTTTTATATTGAAATATTTATTTCCAGTTGATGATGGTAAGAGAGACAGAAAATTAACGATTGTGTAATTAGGAAAAAAACGTGAAATGAGAAAAATTCTCTAACGGAATTTAATATTTTTTTGAATAGATATTTTTTCTTTTTTTTTTTTTTTTTTTTTTTT
>NW_025224719.1:0-30996 GCF_014066325.1 Apis laboriosa | reverse complement strand
AAGAAGAAAGGAATTTTTGATATTTTATTTTTACCATTAAAAGAGTATTAATTTTATCATCTCTCTTTCATTTGTCAAATTGCTGAGATTTTTGCAGGGATAAAATAATTGCACAATCATTTTTCTGTAATACATGTACAATACATTTTACACGAAAAATAGAATCCCATCTATGTAAAGTTATTGTACAACTTCCATTTAGCTGTATTTTAATAAAAACTTGTTATTTTATTTAGATTAAAAAAAATATATATATATAGAGGGAAAGTTGATAAAATATATAAAGTTTTGTAAAAATGGAAATAATGGACTTTTGTTCCCGATAGGTGTTTCCATTTGTTTTTCAATAAAATTTCATTTCGATAGAGAGCAAAAGCAATTTTTACAATGTATCCCATGGTTTTTATTAAACTAACCCAACGTAACATTCGTAGATCTGGCATTTGTGCACGAAGACAGTAGAAAATGAAAGCAATTTTAACAGAGGTGGGGAAAATCAATGGAAGTGGGTATAGGATAAAGGAGGAAGGTTCTCAAAGGCATGCACTTCGTTCCACCGAAGCAATTCAAGGAGAATGTTTATTTAAATTTTCAGATAATTTACATCCACTTGCCTCCCTGCATCACTTTTCTTTTTCCATTCCATTTCAAGGTATTTTTATTGAATTCCTGATGTGTATACTTCCTTGAATTTCATTCGAGAAAGAATCTCTTTAGGTGTCACGAGTCACAAAATTGATCTTATAAATTTTTATAAATCGATCTCTTCTACATTTTACAATAATAACTTGAACATTTATTTTTAAAAAAAAATGGAAAACAATGTTTCCTTTTCAACCTCAAAAATTCGTTTGTCGCAAATCAAATATTTATTTTGCATGCTTAATTAATTTACAAAAACTGACCTACAATTTTCATTTTTCCCTTCCATCCTCACATTGGACAAACATAACTTCATAAAATTACCATTATTTACAGATCAATGGCACGGAATGAGTATTTTGAAATGGCGATATATTTGGAAAATTCTAATAAATAAATTTCCATGTGGCACAGGTTAACCCGAGAATGAAATCGCGACAAATTTATTTAAGATTAAAAATAAAAAGGGGAACGAGGGAAAGTGAGTTTCTCTGTATCCTTTGACCACCTGAAAGGGGGAGAGGGTGGAGGATAGATTGAATTAAAAAGGAACGTTCTATGAAATGAGAACAGGAGGGGGAAAGGGGGAGGGTGGCCGGTTATTAAAAGACGTTCAACCCGTTTAACAACATAAATTATTTATCATGTATCCGTCGACATCAAAGATAAGCTTTCAACGTTCCTTAAATAAAACATGCCCCGAAGAATCTTAAGGGATCAAGAAAATCAAGCTTGCAGCCGCTGTTAAAGCTGGCGAGATAGGGAGCCATGTAATTCCCCGTGGAATGAGAGGGGTGAAAGTTGCTTCCTGAAACCATTCGACGGAGAATCTTTATTTAAATTTTAAAGCTCTTTACTATCTGCACGCTTTTGTATCAGTCTTCGTCTTCGAGATGGAGTAAAATCAGATTTCATTCTCTGTTCTTTATTTTTTCTCTCTCTCTCTCTCTCTTTCTCTTTCTGTCTCCTATTCTTCTTTTTCTATTTTTCCTTTTCTTTTCTATTATACAATATTGGATATTGGTATCGTTCTTTTGAGATAAAAGTTAAGTGAGTTCTCGTAGAGAAACGCAAAGTATCTAAGATATGATGAAGATAAGAATTATTTTTTTTAGTCGAATAAAATTGTGAAATGTGAAATCTTCAGATTTCTTTCTATTTTTGTTCTTCTCCTTTTTCTCTTTATACACAATATTAATTGTTTTTTTTTTTTTTGTAGAATAAAAGATAAACAAGCTCATGTAGCACGAGCAAAAAAAATTATGTTTTTTAATTGAGTAGAATAAAATTAAATTTCCCTCTCCTTTTCTTATTCTATTTGTTTCTTTTTTCTCTCTCCATGTTACATAATGTTGGATATCCGTACTATTCTTTCAAAATAAAAGTTAAGCAACCTTTCATAGAGAGAAACGCGCAACGTGTTTGGCGATGAAAGGAAAAAATTTTGGTTGAGTAAAGTAACAGAGCAATATTAGTTTTTTCTCTCTCTCTCTCTCTTTTTTCTTATCCTTTTTCTTTCTTTCTTTTTTTTACGTAATATCAGGTGTTTGTATCATTTTCGCTGGAATAAAAATTAAAGTCTCGACAGAAAAGGAGAGAAAGATTTGTGGATTGAATATGGATAGAATGTTGATCGCGTGAACGNCTCTATCTCTCTCTCTCTCTCTCTCTCTCTCTCTCTCTCTTTTCTTATCCTTTTTCTTTCTTTCTTTTTTTACGTAATATCAGGTGTTTGTATCATTCTCGCTCGAATAAAAATTAAAGTCTCGACAGAAAAGGAGAGAAAGATTTGTGGGTCGGATAGAATGTTGATCGCGTGAACGAAATAATGCAGGCAGTTCATTAGCGACTTCAATCTAGAATTCTATATTCCCAGGTGTTTTTTCGTTTTATGCAGTGGCTCGCTGAATTCGCCAGGCTGTAAAAATGCGTGGGAGAATTAAAAAGTACATAAGTTATAAGGGTGAGGTATTTAATGCAGACTTTGCATGGGGTGTTAAAAAGTACGCGATAGTTGCGACTTTTGAATAGTGTAATAGGAAATATAATTTCCGGTGCGGAAGAGTGACGATGTAATAAAGAATATGGAAACAGAAATTTTTATTATAACTTGACTGAAATACGTCAGTAAATTCATTTTTTTCCTCTTCTTCTTCTTCTTCTTCTTCTTCTTTTCAAATTTAAATCTTTGTGAAAGATCGTTCCGCGGTACGATATTTTCGCAAAATATATTTTAAATTATGGATGCGTTATTTTTTTTTTTAAATTATTCGATTGTAATTTTTAAGGGATGAATAAATAATGCTGTAATGAATCATTGCTGCAATTTTTGAAAGTATGACAATATATAAAGTAATAAAAATAAGATTCAATTTTGTAAATTGAAAAAGTATCGATGATTGAAACTTTCTCTTTCTTAATAAATTTTGCATTGCAGCATTGCTCGTAAAAGTATAATTTTTACCATGAACTGTAATAATTGTTCAAATGTTTGTTTTAACACGAGAAAAATTCAATCATTTCTGATTCGAATGAAAATTTATGTGTATATACAGTGCAAATAAGTTATATATCAAAAATCTTCGAGGAGAAGAAATTAGGTCACAAAATTTTAACACGTTTTCACATATTTTCATACGATTTTTCCTAAGAATCTTTTTTAAAACAGTATAATAGATCGTCAAATTTTCCAAATTTTGTAATGTAGAATTTTTTTTCCTTTATCTTCGTCATCATTATAAAATTTAGAAAACAAAAAACATAATGAAACTTTGAGGGTTGATTTATTTTCTATTCACAAAATTTCCTTAAAAATAAAAATCGTTTATCGTTATAATCGATTCGACTAAAAAATAAAAAAAAAAACCTATTGTAAATAGTGCAAAAGAATATTATTTTACAAAGACTTTCGTACAATGTATTAAGTTCGTATTACCCTCAAATATTAAGAGTTATACTCCATTTCCACACCTTCCACCTTTCCTTGTCGCGAACGTTTTCGCGTGAATTATGCTCGACTCGTCTCGAACTTCATGAAAAATGTGACCGCGGGAAAGTTCGAGGTCTCCTGGTGTATTGTTACGAGGTTTAAGTTAAATTGAAGCACTCCCATCCCATAGAGGCATTATCAGGGGCACGAGGGTTCCTATGGAAAACCATTCGTCGTGGCGGAATTACTTTTTTATTGGACCAACTCCGCGGCTCTAAGCGTGGTAAATCCTGCATGACTTATTTTCTGAGATTTAACGTGTTGAAATGGAAGAGGGGAAAAAAAGAAGAAAAAAGAAATGGTGGGATTAATCATGACCGATGTACACCCTGGAATTGCTCGCAATTCTCATTTCCGATCGGAGAATAATACTTAGATTGCGATTGGGGACGATTTGAAAATTTAAGGGTGTTGAAAAATATATATGAAATGCGTTTGAAATATTGGTATGAAATTATATATGAATATATATGAAATTAATATGAAATATATATGAAATTCGAATTGAAGTATTGGTTATAATATTTGGAGGATGAAAGTTAAATTTCAATGAAATTTATAAAGTATTCTCTTTCTTTTTTTCAATATTGTATATCATTTTCAAACTTTTGGTTATTGTTGTAATAAAAATAATCGATATTGAATATATTTATCGTACGAATTATTCGAGTTAATTATATAATTGTTACATGTTTTAATATACTTTTATTAATTAAATCATGCATAAAGCATAAATGAATTTCATATATAATCAATATGAGTTATCAATATGAGATAACTGGAGATTCTATAGGAGACATAAAATTATGTTTAATTAAGCTAGGGAAAGTGAACTTACCTCTTTCATAATAAACAATTCTACAATTTAATTTAACGATGAAGTTAATTGATTTGATCAAATTCATATCAAATTATATTTGAATTATTTTTTTTTTTTCTTTTTAAGGGACTTACTCCTCTTTCGTAATAAATAGTTAATATTTCGTGTATAATTGAAAATTATAATAATATTGTGCTAATTTATTCTTCGTTAAATAAATTCCTATTATTGCACTTATAAATTAATTTGCCCAATCAACGAAAGGAGATACAAAGCAGCGATCATAATTACGATGGAACAAAGTTGAATAACAGGGAACATTACGAAACAAACTCGTATCCGTACCATTTTCGTTACTTTTCAATCAGCATCGATCCGTGCCACAAATGAATACAAGAGTTTCCTCTCCACTTTTCTAACTCGTAAATAGGCTTTAAAAAGATCCGATTAACCCAAATGCAATTCTTCCCTTCCCTATTCAAATACCTTATCGATTATCGCAATTATCCTTCTACGAATCGACGAGAAATATATAACAATTTTTACCAATTGATAAATAAATAAATAAACAATCAACATTTTCTATTCTCAAAATTTTTGTAAAACTTTCACACGCCACACGAGTAATATATCATTTGTTTATTAAAAAAAAATGCACTAAACGTTTCAAATAAAATAAATTTTCGGTTTTATTTTAAAGTATCAAGTTTTTTCTATTTTTATAAAAAAATATATTCTCCACCATCTACGAATATTTTACAAATATTCTATTTCAAAAAATTCTCTTATACTTCTTTATTAGAACACTCTCCAGAAATTCAAAATATAATTTACTACGACAACATTAACCATCTAACTGTCCAATATTTCCTTAAGAAGAAACTTGATTCTGCCCGTTAGCATACTTTTTCCTTTTCCTCTTCAGCTGCTTCTTCTTGCCCGGTTGTTGAGACTTTTCTATTTTCTTTCATCGACCTCTCCACCCCTCCTCCCCTCTTACCTTCTCGTTAAGTTTTGATTTACGCGCCGCGGGCGTCGAGCAATTAAGAGCAAATTAACGTCAAGATGCTCGATTAAAGACAACGGGGCTCGAAACAACACAAGGTGGCACAAGGTTGTTGCGAAAACTTGCGTCAATGTTTCGACCGCGTTTCCCACGTTGAATACGAGCAATGCCGTGTTCCTCGGCGGAAAAGAATGAAGACGGATGCCGGTGATATTTTATGGAAATTCGATAAAGTTCCTTGAATTAAAGGAACGAAAGAGAGGGCGGCCATTTTTTCGCCGTTTTACAACACCACCACGGTGATGGATTGTTGTTTCTAATGGTGGAATCTGTTATGCGTCGTAACGGTGTATTTAACTTCAAGAAATCGAACATTTATTTCATATATAATCGTTCAACGAGTGAAACAGTCGATGAGCGATCGATTTTGCTGAAAAAATCGAAAAACGTTATTCGATGTTTTTGCGAATGTATAATTTTCCTGGATTTTTTCTAAATTTTTTATAACGGAGTTGTATCAGAGAGTTCTTTTAAAATTTAAAGTTAAAACGTTCTATATAATATTTATAGAAATATTAAATTTTTTTAAAGCAGTACTAGATGACGTAAAGTCAATAAAAATCAACTTGTAATATGATATCTTTTTTTAAACGAGGCTTTTGTAAAAACATCCTATAATTTGAAATTCTTTAATAATCCTTTTTGTGATATATCATTAAAGCATAATAATTAATTATTAAAATGTTAAAATATAATATATTAAAGTATATTCAGAATCAGACTTTTATCAAATAGATTTCTATTTGATAAAAACTCCATTTCTTTTCAATTACATTTACAGAAATTTTATTTTACATCCGAATCTATTAATAACGAATAATTCATTAATTAGATTATCCCATTGAGTTAAATAAAATTTCATCGGTCAAAATTAACATCATTTAATCATTTCATTATCAAAAAAAAAAAAAAAAAAAAAGAAGATTACAACGTTACAATCAGAGAAATATCTTTTATCTCGTTGATGAGACGTTCCGACCATCGCTTTGTTCTCGGCTGTTAAGAGCATGATCGAATCGAGAAGCGTATACAGCGCTTGTTCGACAAACTCGGGCCAAGATTTATAGACGTGGACCGGTTATCGATCCGTACGCCACGCTCCTGCTTGTATCGCTAGTAATTGGAACATTTATGAGCCAATCAATCACTTTTCTCGTTGCAGTCCCCCCTATGCTCTGGATACCGCACCAATTGGTCGGTGCACCCTTGGACCACTCAGTCACGTTGGAATGCTACACCGAGGCTCATCCAACTTCTTTGAATTACTGGACCAGGGAGGATGGCCTGATGATTCAGGGTAGCAACAAATACAAGACCACCTCCACACCGGAGAAACCCTCGTACAAGACGCATATGACGTTAACGATACACGATCTGCAGGTGGGTAGAAACAGGTTTCATTTTTAATGTTTTGCGTCTTAAAAAAATATTGAGGAATAAAAATAAAATACGTTCGACGAAAGGGTGTTTAAAATTTTAATTATGCGTACGTCATTTCGAATTAGATCTTCTTGATTTAATTAAAAAACGTTAAACTTTCGATGCTGAATTAAAGTGAGAATATCGATACAACAAAATTAACTCGATTACGCGAGAGTACACGGTTTCATTTTCTCGATAATTTTGTTTTTGATGGATCAATCATTTGAAAAAAGAAAGAAAGAAAAAAAAAGCAATCAATCTTTCATTCCGTTTCTATGAAAAATTCAAAGAAGCAAAACCGTATTCGCGTTGATTGTGAAAACTTCATTCGATTCGTCTTTTAATTATTTTAATATCGTTCGTCAATGGATCAAAAGCTAACCGATACTCTTTTCGATTCGAAACAAAATCCGCAATGTATTGACGCGAACATTACCAATTGAATTGCAACATCTGGCAAAGACAATTCGTTTGTCGCGTTCGCTGGGACGTGTCTCGGAGCGACGCGTTGAAAATCGTTTTTAAGGAAATAAAATCTCGATGAATTCATTCGAAAAATAATTTTTATCGAACAATGGGATTAAAATAATAATAATATTGTTATATTTTAATATCCAAAAATGCGTAGATAAATAATTCGATTCAACAATTAAACTCAAAACTCAGATTGATTAAATATCCAACTCATTTCAAACTTCAAAAAACTTTATAAATAACTTCCAAATCAATTCTAATATACCATTAATAAGATCGTTAAACGTATTTTTCGTGCAGTTCACTTCAAAACTCGATTGAATCCTATTAAAATTAGGAAAAATTTAAACCGCTATAACTCGGAAGATAATGACTTCCGGTCAATGAATGAAAGATGATTAGAAGCGCGGAACCTTGCCCTTTAAAACGCTCTTTCATTTGTCCCGATACGACTTCCGGTTCCCGAGATATCGTCGTGTAAAGAGAAAGGTAATTTTTAATCGTTTACTATCTGCATCCTTGTTCCGTACTCGGACCTCTCGCTCGCTCCTCGTCTCACTGACCTATCCCAAACTCCAGACAAGTGCCAGACGCGATTCCTAGAAAAACGTGTAGTAAGCATTTCCAAGAAATAATGTAGGTCACGGTTTCATTCATAGCCTCTGCGCTATGTTAAGCATTATAGACACTTTGAATCGTTATATCTCGGTAATTATTTGAGATATCGGGATAAAACAAAAAGTGGCTTCAATGGCATGCTTTTCTCCATTTCCTGAGTAGATTTCCATGATAAAATTATAACCCATATATGTTGTATATAAATAATGATAATTGATATTATATTATATACATCAATAAATTGAATGTATATTTTTTTGTTTTGATAAAAACGTCAATTTTAATTGTACCAAAAGCTTCTTCTCGTTGTTTTTAATTACTATTTTGACAAGTTTTGATAGTTCTATTGTTACGTATTCATCCATCATTCTACGAAATATTTTTAACTCGTTTTATAAAATCCTGTCACTCGTGCAATATAAAATAATTCTATGATCGTTAACGAATATCGTCCAAGATCTAAGTAAAAAACAGATGGGAAGAGAAATAAAAATAGTTTCCATTTAGTCCCGTAATTGAGCATAAATTTGGAGATTCGATATTATTAATAAAGCGCTATTCTCTTGGCGACGACGAAGTAATTTTCCGTAGTCTTTTTTTTATTTTTAATTTTCTATCTTTTTATTTCGTTCCATATAACTGTACCTCGTCGGTCCTTCTTTTTTCGGTTGTTTGTTTGCGATGCAAATATTCTTCCATTCTCCGGCGTTCCCTGAATTAGGAATTTCTTTTTTCTTGTTTTTTCTTAAGTAGCCTGGAACGCGAAGATCACGTGCTCTTTTTCCCTCGTTTGGCTAGCTTCTTGCCGGTTTTTTTCTCGCGATTTGCTTGGTTAATTAACGTATAATAAACGGCTCGAAGATGGATATCTCGTATAAAAACATTTTAATTTTCGTATTAAATATAATAATTATTTAACGATTAATTCACTTTCTACGATTTTACAATTCGTATTTCCTAAAAAGCGTGTATTATATAGTTTCATTTTAAAAGTGCACTGGAATTATTAACGTATACAACAAAAAGAAAAAGAAATGTATAAAAAATAAGGAAGTATAGTATTCTAGTTTATCTTTCCTTTTTTTCGCTATTAAATATTTTTATCTCTTAGAACTTTATATTTTGCACTCTAAATTTTAACACTTTTGAATTTAAAAATAAAGATAGCGAATAAAGGAAATTCACATTTTCAGTAAATTTTGCTATTAAAAAAAAAAATTATTTTTCAGATCTATTTGATTAAAATTAACGTACAATATTACGCATATTTAAATAATTTCAAATAATATTTCTATAATACTAATCTCCAGACTCTTTATCTATGAAATGAGAAGAGAATGTTCATCTACTAATCCTAACTTCAACCAATACGAGAAATCGCGAAGCCAACAGGTGATATTTGAAAAGTTTCACGGCATCTCACGAGATTTATTCATAGATTATTTTCGCGTATGGAAAGGATATCCTTAAAATGTCCGTATAAAAGAGGAACTTCCTCTCTTTCGTCATCAAGCTCGAGAAAAATATCCTCTCTCTCCCCCCCCCCCCCATCCCTCTGTTTTCTTTTACTTCTCGCGATTCTTTATTACGTTGCTTTTATAAGGATAATAAATGCGTCATAGGAAAAATTTCAGAAATACAAACGAGCAAAGATAGAAGTTTCTTTCATTCAACTTCCTTTATTCTTAATAAATGAAACAGATGTAATGGAAGAAAAATCTATCTCTCTGAATTTCTCTGATAGTAAAAGTGGATGATAAAATTGTAATATGATTATAGATTGGTTAATAGATTTAAACGGATATTTCTTTCCTTTTACAATTTTGAAAAAGGAAAGGAATACAAATTCGAAATACTTTCAATTTCCCAAATACATTTCCACTTTTCCATATCTTCTTTTCTTTTTATAATTCCTCATATAAAATCTCATTCGAACTACAAAATTTCCAATTTTAATATCTCCTTTAATATCTCTTCTTATTTTTTAAAAAATCAACTCTCAAAACTTTTCATTCGCGTCGTATCCAAAATAAAAAGAAAAAGTGATAATAAAATTCAAACAAATGGCGAATCAATCGATATAAGTTCGACTTAAACTCATCCTATTTTTCGTCAATCGATTTCAGCGCGAAACCGTTTCGCCAAATAACCAAACTTTCGATAAGCGCAATCTTGCTTAAAAGCCAGATTTCGATTCTATCTTTCTTTCTCTTTTTCTCTCTCTCTCTCTCTCTCTGTCTCTCTCTCTCACATCATTACCATTCTGTTTTTCAGGAGGAGGATTACGGTAGCTACAAGTGCGTCGCGAAAAACCCACGTGGGGAGACAGACGGCACCATTCGCCTGTACAGTAAGTGTCGTTTGTTTACTCGCATTTTAAAATATCCCGCCGAAACGTTTGTCAAGCTAATGACGAATCGTGGATTCCTGGGACGCAGAGATGTCATTTTCATTTGGATCTTCGTGTCGGGAATTTTTAGGCTATTTCCGCTATTCTGTGCACCATTCGTGCTGGTGCTTGATTAAATGTTATTTTTCTTTTTTCTTTATTTCCTCGTTTCTTCTTTTTTTTTCTTTTTTTTATTCTCTTCCTTTCGCAATTAAAGCGTGCTCGTCGACAGACGGCTCGATCGTTTTGTTTGCTTTTTTGCGTATGCGTGCGCGCGGAAGATAATTTGAAAATGCTTTGAAAATTGTTCAAATTCTCGTTACGAAATTGAAATAATATATTCTCGTTGAAATAATATATTCTCGAGATTGATTTGTAATCGATCAATTCGTGAGATTTATAACTTTTACGACGATAAATAATTAAAATATTAAATGTACAATCAATTTGGCATTCATCAATTTTCTAAGGCAAAACATTCGAGAGGCAAATGTTCAAGTATTTTTTAATATAAATATAAATTACAATATATGTTTCAATTCTCAAAACTTCAAATTGAACTTACTCTTACGGATTTAATTATTTATCGTTATATATGTATTTATTAATAATCGTAACGTGGAAAAGGAGAATCGATAAGAATTAGACTTTCGAGACACATGTCTGGGAAGGTGTTTACGAAGATAGACGGTGTCGAAATACGCTATTTGCCTGAGAAACCTGTGCAATCGGTCGGAGAACGTTCCTCGGTCGCGTTCGATTTCAGTTCAGATTCTACTAATTCGGGTTTCCTCGGCAAATATATGCGCGCAATTAATTAACCAGGGTGGAAGCCTCGGGGATCGCTTTTGCGGCGATCTATTAATCCGTGATTAAATCGTTCGCGAAATCGTGCGGAAATGCCGCTATGCCTGACTATCATTCCGTAACGCCATTGGATTTGAGACATTCGAATAATTACAAACTGGTTTCCGACCATCGTCACACTTTCCTCGAGAGATACAATTTAATGGAAAATTCCGTTTTCTTCTAGAGGGAATAAGTTACTTAAATTACTTAAATTAATAAATTGGAATATTAGATTATATGAACGAGAGGAACTCGTTACTCATTGATTCTTTCCTTTAAAGTTTAATGTATCATCCGATTGTTATTCGTCTCAAGATTTACATTTAATTATGAAGGATTAACTTTTTTTAATATATAACAAGGAATTAGGATAGGATTACAATATTGTATTAAATCTTCTTCCTGTCTTTCCAACTTGCAAATTTTTCTCTCTACAATATTTAAAACCATTCATTATTATAATTATTTAAAACCTTTCCAATTTCCTTTTCAACCTCTTCCTCGTTATTTCATCATTTACGATAAAAATTCTTTACATATAATCTCTCCCAAGACAAAATCTTTCCAATCTTCCATTTGCAATAACGTAATCGATCACATCAACGTACACCTTTCAATCTTTTCTCACGGATCCACCAAAATTCACCGCACAATTTCCAACCACCCCCTTCTATTTGCCTTGTCCACCTTGGCTGAAATCGCCCACCCTATTCACCGGAAATCGTCCAAATACCGTATCCCCAATTTCACCCCCTCAGCTTCTTCCGCGTACATCCCGCTTAATGTATGCATATGACATAAAGAGCCGGCGGAGAAATGGCTGGCCGCTGTGCAAACGCGCGTGCACGTACGAGGAACGCGTGGGGAGAGGGTGATTTCGGTGTGTTGAGCGCGGCCATCCCCGGCCGGGTAGGGTGAGAAAGAGCGTTGGAGACCGCTCTCCATTAGTATGCATCGGTTTTTCGCATTAGCGACATTCAAATGAAGCGGGCGTTTAGCATAAAAGGCCACCGGCAAGAAAAAGGCTGCCAGTTATCCCCCTGTAGGTGATTACCTCTGTAAAACGGTCATGATTCGTGGAAATTTCGTGGCCACTTGATGGTGGAAACTCTTCCTTGCGCGGATCATTTGTATGTCAAACATGTGGAATGATTTTTTACGACCTTTTTTTAATGGTTGACGTTTTGAGAAATATGACGTTTAAAAAATTGGTGGTACGAGGGGATGAAAATTATATCGCTTCGAAGAATGTAATCTGGAAATGTTGTAGATATTATACATTCGGTTTTAACAAAGTTTGTATGGGGATACTTTGAATTTTTATTATATATAATTTTGTATAATATTAGATAATAGATTGAAAATGTTGTAGGGGTCCAAATAAAAGATATTCCGATTTAATAGGATCTATATGAATAAAAGTAACATATCTCTAATTGAGACTAAATACCATCAGGATTTAATCTCGCCAATTAATTCCGATGGAAGAATTTTATTCGTAAAGAGGAATGTACTTATCGATCAGATTTTACATTTCATTCGTCAATAAATGTGAAAATATTTGAAATGAAATGAAAAAAGAATTCATCGTTTTCTAGTCGAATAATTAATTTAATTTTATATTCCTTTCCAAATAACTGTTTAAAATATTTTCCCATATATTTCCTGATTTCTTGTTTCTTCAAACATTTTCTAATTCCTCAATAATAGCTGCGTTTCACAAAATGAACATCATTATTATCATTCAGCAATGAAATTCTTTCATAAAAATGATTCAAAAATATCGTTTCATTCATTGTTACATTTCTTTTATCGTTTTGACAGAAGCATCACATACAAAACATTTCATACAAAACAATTTAAGCAATTAACATTGCATTATACCAATCTTTTCAGCTTCTCGTCGCGAACACCACGAGTTCGTCTTTTCCACTCGAGTGAAGGGTTAATAATGGCCGCGACCTAATTAATGCATCAGCCGGAAATGTACAATACGCAAAGGTCAATAGGAAACTGATCAATATATTGGAAACAACAATAGCTCTTACATTGAACTGGTTGTTTGAAAACGAACAACAGCAACATTAAGCATCGTTTGACCGTGGAAAGGTAGCAGTCTTTGATCATAGATCCCGATGTTACCAACATTGGATACAATTTCCAGCCGGTCGATCGGCCATTCGGCCATTGGTCCAGAGCGGTAATTTTGAATTATTATGTGATATAAGGGACAGTGGAAATTAACCAGCCGCTGAAAGCATACGTCGAATAATCGAATTTGATGTTCTGTTTCGAGAATCATCGAATAATTTCGAATGGCAAAGCGTGTAACTAATAACTTTTATCATCGTTGATCATTATTAGTTATTGAACGTTCGAGTTTAACTGATTGAACCTTATGGAGCGACCATTACCGATCCCTGGTAGTAAGCATAATCTATGATAGTAATTGAGGAGTTTGATTATGATGTCCATATATTTTGTAACATAGGGTTATTAATCACTGCACTGCATTTGATTTACTGGTTTTATTAATAGTAAAATTCGAATAGGTAGATTGGAATTAAAAATTATTGGGATCCAAACACGAATATCGTACAAATTGTATAATAGAGATATTATAAAATTGGCTGAAAATTTATATTGAATTTGAATTTTTCAATCGAAAAAATCATCAGAAATTAAAACAACCAATAAGGATAAATATCAAATATTTTAAAGATATTCTTTTCACACATAATCGGATAGTTGCACGAGACATCGATACTAGGAAATAGGCTGAAGGAACGAAATCTTAATTCTATCCGATTCGAGTGTGGATGCATACGTAAAATTACCTTTGTCGGGAAAAGAAAAAGAGAGAGGGGGGGAAAAAAAAAAAAAGAAGGAAAAGGAGAAAAAGGAATGGAATGAAAGAGGAAATAAAAACGGGGGTAAATATACCCGGTATATACCAGAGGGAAATTCTCATCGTGTTCCGTGGAAATTGCTTTCTAATTGGCGAGATTTTTAAATGTACACACAATAGCTCAGAGAGTTTTTACCCCTCCCGGACACGAATATTACTTACTAATTGGTCGCTTTCATGAAACAAAGGGATATAAAGGTATTATTCCTTGGGGTTTGCAAACATCGAGCCGAACTTGGTCACAATTATTCAGACTTAGTTGTCTAAATTCTTTCCTCGATTTTTCTACCGTGTTCTCATTCGGTTCCATCACAACTCTAACAATTCAGATTGTAATAATGTTTAATTTCTCATGTTATTGCTTTCCTTTATTGCTTCGTTCTCTTCTTTTTTTTCAACGGTCTTATTTCGTGGAATCCGGGAAATAAAGAAGAATATTTAATATTTGTTTTAACATAGCTCGATTTTTTTTAGATTTGATACGAGGGAACACGATATGAGGAAATTCTAACAGTTATTATTCAGATATTTCTCGTATAATCATATATTATTTAATCAAAAAATTACGGAATATTTAATATACACATAACTCCGTTATTATTAAAGTAAATTTTCATTCATTAAAATTATTAATTTCTATCGAGGCGATCTTTTTATACATAAAATATTTGCACAGAAAATTTTTATTCGATTACAAGGATAATTAATCAAAGAAATATACGAACGTAATATAGAACATTTTTTAATCGTAAAGATAATATAAAAACGATTATATCATATATGGAAAAAAAAAGTCAAGAACAATAAAAGAAACATTTTCCTTTCGTTCTTTACGATACCGACAGATCTTCTTCCTATCTCTTCCTATCTCGTCCTTCACGGGGAAAATCGATCTTCTTCCTCGAAACATCGGCTACAAAGGGATACCAAGACTCGAAAGGAATTCGAATTCATTCCCGGTCCGCGTGGTAGAGTAAAATAACCTCGACGTGGTCTAGAAAGGTCCCAAAAGGGATGCTCGTTCCTCCGTGAACGAGGACAGTCGCGTAACAACGAAGATGGACATGTACAAACACCGACACGTACGATACGTAAATACGCAAAGAAAGGAACTAGTAAGATGGAAAGAAATGGAGGGAACAAAGAAACGGAAAGAATCGACGTATACAATCGACGAAATAACGAAGGAGAGAAAAATAAAATAAAATAAAATAAAATAAAACGAGAAAAAAAAAAAAGGAAGAAAGATGGACAGTGGGAGGCGAAATTAAGTGGTAGAAGTCAGAGATATGTCAGGCGAGTTTTATTAAGCGGCATAAAAAAGAGATTTGTAATCCGACCGAAAGTAGAGAGAAAGAGATAGAGAAAGAGAGTCTTTACCTCATGGCCAAGGGTGACTCTGGTTGCGGGATTCGCCCTTGGTGGGTTGAACGAAGAGCAGGAGGTCGTAGAGATATGAATTTGTTATTAAGGACCGCCTAAGGGACAAAGTACCCCTGTTTCTTGATAAGCAAACCGTCCCATCCGTGTCACCCCATCTCCTCCACCCCTCGTTCCAACCCCCCTCACCGCCCCTCTGGCGAACGGTGATCCCTCACTTTTTCTGAATCCCTCCTTTTCCATCGTTCTCTGGAAAAGCACGGCTAATTTATTCCATAGTCGAGTCAAACTGCTATTTGCGAGGGTGGACGAGGGTTGGAGGTGGGGGAATAGGAGAGGACAGCTGCAGCCCGGTGCGGCGAACAAAACTTGCGGCCGTTCTGCGGATAGCAACAATATCGCATTCATTCGGATGTCGACTTCTTATTCCTCTTCTTCTTCTTTCTCTTTCCTCTTTCTTCTTTTCTTCTCCGTTCATCGTATCTCCCCATCTCGTTTCTCAAACTCGTTCTTTTTCTCTCGAAAGCTTCGTATACATAATGCAAACGCCTCTTTGCTCTCGTCTCACTGAGACGAGGATTTAATTGTCGGTCGTTAGACATCCCTCCTATAGGCATTTATGGCGTTGATTCCTTCACCTCCCTCTCCTGTCTACCTATCTTCCTGCCTCGACTTCTTATTAATTGGGGAAAGACGTAGACCTTGAAACGACGCCAAGATTAATCCTGAATTTTTTTTTAATTAATTTCTCCCCTCGAATTTGTCGTAGTCAGAACGTCGTTCTGTTTGCTTGAGATATGATGGAATTGATGGATAGTTTTTTTCATTTTTTTAGTAATGGTTTTTATCCGATTTTACGTGCGAATATTTTGGGAAGAAGTTTTTAATTAATTAACGTTTCGTCGAGTTTCGAAGTTAAGAAGCATTTGTTATTTTTTTGTTTAAGAGAAAGAAAAGTTTTTCTTTAATTTAACATGTTTTATTTGTGTTAATGGATGATTGCAAATAAATTGGAAATTATTTGTACGTGTACAATTATTACGCGTATTCTTATTTTCAAATGAAGCGTTTCTTCATTTGGCTGTTTGTTTTTCATAGTAATGAATCTTCATAGTATGATATGAAATTATTATCATTAAATAATTAATAATAAAATATGGATTAAATTAATTAATATACGTACAAATCCTTTTTGTAATTGTATCGTGTAGAATTTATCCGAGATATTAATGAGATATTGAATTAAAAATTTTCTGAACTTTCAGTTAAATTATAAATATTTCATTTTGATCGTAAAAGATTCGAATTTTTATTTTATTCGTTTATTTTATTCGATAAAAATTTTAATAATCATTTGTTTTTTAGAAAATATCTGAAAGTTATAATATTCTACGTAATTGATGTCAAATTCACTCCTTTGTCTTCGATTTTATTCCGCGAAAGGATTTGTAATTTTAATCTCACGTATGATATTGAATTTTTCTCTTCGGCCAACATTTTTTTTTTTCTGTCTATTTGTTCAGCCTCAAATTATCTGTTCTTTTAATAAATTATGAAAGTGAATTATCTCTATTGATAAAATATTCGCAAAAAATTTTGGCCCCGTATCATCGTGAAACAGGAGGTCGAAAAAAGCTTTCGTGATTATTTCCAAGTTTCGAAATATAAAGAAAAAAAACATTATCGATATTTTTGAAAATTTTAAATATTAATTAATTCCTTCGGATACAGAAAGATATATTAATATAATCAATACAGCGTACATAGCACGTGTATAATAATTCTTTAAATTCTTTCCTTATTTGTCTAAAAAAAATTTCTATTGTATTGAAAATTAAAAATATTGAATTTTATAATATTCTAAATATATCTGCGAACGATATATAATTTAAATTTCGATAAATTTCCGGCACAATACAATCGAGAAGTTCATCATTTTCTTCGAACGATTTCTTAACTTGTCTAACGAGTTGGAGGACTAATTTCATTTCCACTCGGTAATCTGTCCATCATAATTTTCGCGTTAAACTACTTTCCGTGTAAACAGAATGTTACTCACTGCCTGCGGAATTGGCCGTTCCAGTTGTCATCCCGGGACAAACTTTGAGAAAATTTCTCTCCACTTTCAATAATTTGGCTAATGAACATCCAACCCTACTACTGCAAGGGAACGAACACCATCCCTTTCATCTCGCCTCATTCAAAAGATTTATAGAATTATTCGTTACAATGATTATTTCTCTGAGAATGATATTCGATTATCTCGCGTCTATTGTTTTTCAGATACGATAAAGTTGACGTTAACGATAACACATTTTTGGGTTACCATTGATAATGGAAAATGTATCGTAAGAATAAATTAATATTGATTTTTGTTTTAATAAAAGATTTATTCGTTGATGATTAATCTTCGAAATGAATCGGAATTATATTCGACGCAAATGAATTAACAATTGGCGTATAACTGAAGCCATTTCTTGCGAAAATTGCCGCATTTTCTCAATTTAATTATCAATCGTCAATCACTCGTCATCGCTTGATTTTAATTACGAAAGCAGATATACATTCGCGGAACAGAATTCCATTATTACTATAATGTTAATTAAAAATTGATCGTGGAATTAGACTTATATCGAGCAACGAAAACTACAAATGAAATCCTCTTTGGGATATTAAAACTTATTATATTCGATATAATAAATAAATTTTTAATCTACACGAAACATTATTATTCATCATTCATTTTCATTACCATTTATTTTGAAATAATCAAACAATTAGACTTAACTCTCAAGTAAGTTTATTTGAATTAATTACTCCTTTCTCACATTTATTCCAATCCTCCCTTTCTCCATTTCTTCTTAAAAAAAAAAAACTTCGTTTGCACCTTTCCCAAATATGAAAAATCCCAAAGAATGACAAACACTTTCCAACAATGAGGCATTCCTCCCTCGTGCATCAATCATTCCCTTACATTTAATTAAAAAAAAAAAAAAATCCAAGAGCGAAACTCGACACAAAGAGGAGCTCAATACACGCGATGATTTAGCATACGCGAAAGAGTGGCGAAACTTCTTCAATCGGGCGGTAATCGCGCGATTACGCCGTCGAGCAATATCAGCGAAAGTCCCATGGAAACTTGCCCTCTCTTATCGTCACTCGTCGAGAAAAGACGCCGCAATTTAATGTCACTGTTGCTTTCTTCCGGAAGACAGACAACTTCCCTCCACCCCTGTCGCGGTCGACAACGCTCTGGGACGCGGCACAAAGGGGTTGGGACGCGGGGTAAGGAGTGGAAGGGAAAGTCGTGGGATGGATTTTTAATTTAGCTAAAATCTCTTCAGTGGTCGAGCGTTCTACTTACGGATGCGTGCTCCCTTGGGGAATATTGTGAATAGAAATTGCGTTTAGCATCACGATGATGGGATCAAATTCTTCGACGTATGTGTATTCGTGAATTCGAGTGACGTTTGATTGGATAGATTTTTATTTTATACAGTTTTGTGATATTTATCAAGTGTAGATGTTTTGTAAGCTAATTTTGGAAGTTGGTCGATATATATATATATATATATTGGAAGTTGATCGAATATATATATATATATATATATATATATATATATTCGTATTAATTTTACAGGCCAAAGAGAACAAATTGTCAGTTTCATTTATTAAACAATTTAATTGCGTTAAGTTAATAAAATGGTGATCTCATTCTAACAAGATGAAATCTTTTCTTCAAGAATTGCAATGTATTTCACAATAAGTTTCTGTAACAATTGATCAAGTAGAAGTATTTATTCATAAATTAAAGAATCAATATCGAAATCTAACATTGGAAAAGAATTCTATTTAAATTCAAATTGGTCAGCAATATCTTCACTATAGTAATAGAAATATTTTATATAGTAATGTAAAATAAAAATAAAAATATCGTACAATAAAAAAAGAATCATCATATAGAAAAATTACGAGTATGTTAGACTGATTAAATAAAATAAAAAAAGAAATTTTTTTCGTGAGTGAATTCGAAGTTTTATTAATTAAATTCGAACATATTTGTAATATATTTCATCCTATCATTGACTGCAATGTATAATAATAAATATCATAGGGTGAAAATGGGGTGGAATTGGAGATGCTGGCAATAACAAGGATTTCTCATTAACTCGACACTGATCGTAGCACTCTTCCATCGACAAGCTTGTCCACGTTTTTTAATTCGTTTACGCGTATTTTTCATCCCCCTTTTCGCGTTTTCAACCCCTTCGCCTTTATCGCATTGGAACTTTAACTTCCTCGATCGATGAATCAATTAAGAATAATAAAGAAGATTGCGCGGTAAATTAATTATTCGCTTCTGTACCCTTTCTGTTCTGTGATCGAGGAGTTTCCAGGTTTTTAAGGGGAATCGTTTATCAAAAGCGGTTTTACGTTAATTGGAGATACAATTTTGCCTTAGATTTGACGGAATAGCTTTGTAACGTTGTATAATTTGTCTTCCTTCGAGAAGTTGAATTAATTTTGGAATTTATAAATAGAAAGTGAGGAAAAAATTTAAAAAAAGATTGGAAAGTAAAGTACGAAAGAAAAATCAGACTTGAGTAAATTTTATATCTCTTTATTTTATTTAATTTGAAAGTATTTGAAATATATAAAATAATTATTTTAATCGTATTTCAAATTACTATTTTCAATCGTGTGTTATTAAGTAAGTATACAAAAACTTGATTTTAATTGGAATAGTGAATAATATCGTTATTTTTTTATTTCAGATTCGATGGTATAAATAATTGTAAAAATAATCCAGCAAAAAAAAAAAGAAAGAAATAAGAATTGAAACTAGAAATAAAATATGAAGGAATATCTAAGATATTCTAAATCCGTAATTGAAAGTATGAGAATATGATACCAATACTCAAACGTTGCGATACTTATATTTAACTTTGCAATAGTAACAAATCTTTAAAAATGATTGACCGAGAAAAAGTATCGATTAATTTCCAAAGCTGGAAGCGAAATTAATGCAATCACGATTCGCGACAAATTTTTCGGTAAACTTTCCTCTTCGACTAAGTCTTATTTCAAACTTTTAATTCGAGCCCGTTTCTGCCCGATGAATTTTTCATCCTCGATTTACAGATTCCTCTTCTTTTTTCAACTAATCACCGCCCGGAATGAATATGTGTATAAAAGAAAAAAAAAAAAGAAGAAGAACAATTTCCCTCGAATTCTCGATTGAATTTTTAATTTTCCGGTTTCCCCTTACAGGATAGATTCTCTTTTCTTTTCTTTTCCTTCTCTTTTTAAGGATTTTACATATTCATAGAATAGACATGAGAAATTATTATGAGGTAAGGTTGAGGGAAATAAATATTTTTATTTTGTTCCAATGATACACTTTTAATAAAACTTTCTTTGAAATAATAATTACGTAATTGGAAACAATATTAATATCCAAGTATTTTTATTTAGGATTGAATTTAAAATTTTGTATCTTCTCATCAAAAGATTTTCAGCTTCAACTGCATCATCGTCAATCTGATACATTTACCATTGATTTAAACTTCGAGGTTACAATTTCATTATCGTAATTGCTGAAATTAAAAATTGAATAATTAAAAAATAAATATACATACAGTAACTCATAAATCCAATAAAAATTCAGTCTACAAATATTAATCTAACTTAATCTTTTTTTTTTTTTTTTTTTTTTTTTTTTAATTTCATAAAATGATATTTTCGCATAGTATTTGCTCACGAGAGTACTTCACATCGTTCGTTCATATTTTCACTCTTGTCAGAGAGAACAATACACAGGTCCGCGAAAATTTTAAATCGCCCCTGAAATATGGAACGCTCGATGAGTATTCACGAATACGTCATATATTTTCAAAAGATTAAAGGCGATGAGGGAGGGGCGCGCACCTCTGTACTTTCTTTCCACGGTTTTTGTCTCTTTAGCGTGCAAATTACACCGGCTATTTTTTTTTAATAGGTCCACGCTTCCTCACGGTTGAATTAATTGCGGCCCACGGACGCTGGTTCGTTAGTGCTGTGGAAAGTAAATTCGTTAAATATCTCGTTCTACGGTTGTTGCGCCGCCGCAAAATACGGGCATCACCGGTGTATTTTCCGCCCCAGCTTCGTGAAAAAATGTTGGATTAAAGTGTACTGGACGGAAAGATACTCGTGCAAACTTCGTGTCGTAATTATTGCTTCTTTTTTTTTTCCTCTTCCTTTTTTTGTTTTTTCCTTTTGGTTATTACAGATATTTGCAATTTTAATGGCGATAAGAGATGATGATAAGTCTGCTCGAATGACGAATGAATTTTCTCTGCGTTTGGTATTTGAAGGATTGATGTAATTGTTAAATATTGAAGGATTTCAGAAGAAATTTTGGACAATGGTAAATTACTAATTTCTTATTTGAGGAAATTAATTATAGAAAAATTGATATTATGATTGGATTGAAGATATTTGATCATTTATTGTGTTTTTATATTCTCTAGATATAACTAATGAGAAATGGATTATAAAATTTTATTTATCGCTATATTTTTATCGTTAATTTAACTTTTTATATATTATTGTAAATTGGTTAATATTCACAAACGGTGGTTCAATATTTGCAATGAAATTTTGTTTTCATTAATATTAAACGATGAATTAATTAAAGGTACGTTTATTACGATCATGATTATGCGATCACTTATTAGATAACACGATAATTAATCATATATATGTATTCTGTTAAAACAATTTCAACAGCAATAGCCAGTTAATAGACTGTTTATCAAAAATCATTTAAAAATTGGACTAATATTACATTAATATTGCAACGAATATTTTGAAATTTTATTTTTTATCAAAAGAAATGTAGCAGAAAGAATAAATTTATATTTTTCAAATATTATTTCGAATTCTTATAGAATATTTTAAATAAAAAATATCAGGACATAGATATAATTTATTGAAACAAAACTCTATTCGACACACTTCCTTATTTTCTAATTATTTAAATTATTTCCTATCGTGCAAAAATTGAACGAATAAGTGAAACAAAAATTAAAAAAAAAAAAAAGCAACTGATGGCAATAATTTAAGATCGTTAAAATCCAGGAAGGAAAAGAAAACTGGTCGTAGGAGTGAAAGTTTGACAAAATGGAATAAACAAAACGACGAAAGGAATACGCTCGTACCACCGGCTCAATAAAGATCAATCCAAACAAAGCTCGAAGAGAGTCGGAACAACCGTTCCAGAAAGCGGTTTCGATTTACAACCACTGAACTTTGTGCATCGCTACTAACCGATAAACCAGCGCCGAAACGGCTACGAGACTGCTGTAAATCCACTAAACCATTGTCTCGAATATCGAAGGAAAAGGGAGGCGTGGGAGGAAGGAAAGACCGAAACCACGAAGAAACCATCGAAAGTACATAAAACGATCAAACTTATTACGAGTGAAAATGATCTTCTATTAACCTTCCTTTCGTCGACCATTTAAAATTTTGCTCTAATTTAAACGTTTAAGAAAGAACGAAAAGCAGTAAAACTTTTAAGGGTTGATTTCAAAGTGATACAATGGGTGTAAAAATTTATTGGTTCTGAAATGGGATTGAGATGAATGGATTGAAATTAAAAATAGTGTATACAGGTATATCAACAAAAAACTAAAAATTCTTTTCACAATACGTTTAGCTTTAAATGAAATTTATCATTTGTTATCATAATCTTCTTAAAAAAAATTCCAAATTCTACAAGATCTATTTAACATTACTAAGTAAATGAAACTTTTATTTATATATTCCATTTTGTTAATTACAGATATATTCATAAAAAATATGAATTATCATTGAACATCATCATAAACATTTTCAACTAACTAAATTCAACGAAATATTCGGCTAATTTTTGTTTTACCAAGAATAAATTCTCCACAATTTTGAACAAACATCTCGACGCCGTTTATCTCCACCTGATGCTGAAAATCTTAATAACCCGGTGGCCAAGTCCAAGTATCTGCCTGGCGTCGCAAAAATAAAAGACCACACCTCCGTTTAAGGGAGGAAAGAAAACGGAAACAACACGGAAACGGGGAACGAGGGGAGAAGCGGTGCGCGCGTGGCATGGTACAAAAACCTCGGCTCATCCCTCTCGGGTAAAGCATCGAGAGCAGCTCATTAAAGCCAGAAGGATCGTATCTATCCGGTCTAATTAAAAGCCACTCAAACAAGGGGGAGGGGGCGATCAACCGCGACGTTTATTGGCGCAAGAGCTCAATCACGAAAGGGTCGACGAGGACGGATGAGTTCGAGTCGCTTCTGGCACGCATCCACGTCTCTTCCCACGTGTCCCGTGAGACTTCTTCGACCTTTCATCCCCCTTGTCTGCGCCACACTTGGATGGAATGGATGGTGATAAAGAAGAGTGCAAAGAGAGTTGTCGAAAATAGAGAGAAGAAAGGTTGAGTTTGATTGAATGATTAATAGTAAAATAGAAAAGATGTAAAGGAGGAGAAGGAGATTGAAGGTTAAGGAAGATGAAAGAAGAGAGGAAGGTTTAATAGGGTAAAAAGTGTGTTAAGGAAAGAGGAAGTATTTAAGTAAATTCCTTAAAAGTTATTAAAAGTAGAGAAACATAGGGGAAAAAGATAGAGAAGAACTTTTTTTATTCTCAATTAAAATACAGATAAATAGTATGTTATCAAGAATATACATATACAAAAAGAAAGAAAGAAATAAAAAGATAAGATTAATGAAAACTAAAAAGGATAAGAAAAGGAAGGAAATGGAGTAGAAAAAAACATATACAATTACATGTACAATTAGTTCTAAAAAAAGACCAAAATATACCAATGATTAAATATAGAATATATTAAAAAAGTAAAATGAAAAGATAAAATGGAAAGAGAAAAGGATACAAAAGAATGAGAATAGATTAGAAGGAAAGAAAACACAGGGATAGAAAGGCGAGGAATCACTTGTATAATTCATGGTACCACCTTAAGTGGTTAGTGATCCACGTTTCAGTGCTCCCTGACCCCTTCAGGTTCCAGTAGAGCTTGTACCATAGCTCTACGGCATCTCAATGCTGACCGACCGACAGATTAGCCCCAGGAAATTGCCAAACTTCTCGTCGCTCCGGTGGAAAAGTCGATTCCAAAAGTCGTTCCTCAAGCGGCCAGTTTCAACCCCCGCAGACTTTCTATTTGGTTTCCTCAAGACGGCCAACGATGGGACACTAGAAACTGTCTCTTAAATTAATGCTTCCTGAAACGATCTCTTTTCTTCTAATTTCTCTTTCTATTATCATTTACTTTATTCTATTTTCCGTTTCTATTTTGTTTTTTTTTTATTTTTTTTTTTATTTTTTATGTCGATTGTATATTGTAAATTGAAGATTAATATTGTGATTATATGTTCCAAATTTTTAAATATTTTTAAAATTATTTTATATTATATATAATATATATTTATAAGTTTATATAAGAAAAATTATTGTTTGCTAATTTTAATTCATTGAAATACATATAATATAAAACGTGTGAAGAAATATTGGAAATCATTTATTCGAAAAATTTAAAGAAATCGCTTAAATTGAATTTTGATTTCGTAAAAATTAAAACGTGTAGATAAAAAAAAATGGTAAAAAGAAAGTTTCTACAACACGAGAAAAGTGAGTTTTAATTAGAGCAGATACAGAAACGGTGATCTTAATGAATGTAGACGAAGATTTTATTGAATATCTTAATATTTCAGGTAATTGTCTCTCTTTCTTTCTTTTCCCCATCAATTATAATCAAATCGATAAATCTTTCAATAAATCGTTTTTAAAAGAAGAAATTGGAAAAATCATTATCGTTTAGAAGATTGTAAATGATAAAATACAAAATTATTAATTACATAATAATGTAAAATTAATACTTAAAATCAAATACATGCAAAAAACAAAATCTCTTTTAGGTTTTGCAATTGAAATATCTACTATATCTTCAATATATATCGGACAAACGAACAAATAAAGAAAATAAAAAGAATATAACATCCTTTCATGAAAAGTTAAGTTAATAATTTTTAATAAAATAATTAATCTCTTCTTTATTTACAGATTACAATAATTTCATTTTTTCACAGTTTACAATCAATCCTTGCTTTCCACAATTTTAAGAAATTTTCAAATCTCGACCATTCTTATTAAAAAAACGAAATCCAAATCATCCTGCAATTCGGGGCGAGCAAACAATAACGGATTTCGAATTTTGGCGAATCTATTAAATCGGAAGCTCCATTGTCGCTTCCTCGAAGGCGTCGTGGCTGAGGATCTTATGGAAATATTTTCTCCACCCATCTCGTGAAGATCTTCTTTTTAACGGAACGCTTCCGCACCTCCCCTTTAATCGTATTACCGAACGTATAGACATATTTCCATTCCTGGAGCTGCTCAGTGCCAATTGGACCAGCCACGACTTTTCGAAATTTCTTTTTTCTCTCTATCTCTCTCTCTCTCTCTTTCTCTCGAATTCGCTTTCCTTTCTTTCGTTTTCCCATTCGTCGTCTTACCTCGACTTTAACTTCAGTATTTCGACGAAGAATGAGAGGATTATATTGGCAAGCCTTCCTCGTATTGGCTCTCGTATTTTCTTAGAATTAAGAATGGAATGTTTATGGTAATTGTTGAATATCGAATTGTGATGTATAAGTCAGGTCTTTTCTCTTGTTGAGATGAATAAAAGAAGGGAAAAATTAAGCGATGGAACGTTGAATTGTGATAATTTTTAATTGCGTTGAATTTTCTTAATGAAAAAGAAATTTAGAGAAAAAATGGCAGAAAAAAAATAATAGAATTAAAAATTATTCGAGAGAGAGGCAAATTCGAAAGATATAATTTTTTTGTGAAACTCTTTGTGGTATCGTTAAAAAGATTTGAAGAAAATTTAATTTTTGTAATGGAAACTACGTAACATAATTAAAAGACGTAATTAGAAACTGGACATAAAAAGCTGCATATGCTAAATAAAAATTTTTTGGTTACTCAATTGGTAATTTGTGAATTAAATTAATATCACAGAAATACTAAACATTTAATTTCATTTTTTTTTATTTTGTACTTATATTTTATTTCATTATGAAAATATAAAGATATTTTTTCTTCTATCTAAATTTAAGTATATACATTCTACGTATTCTTTTATTGTTATCTCTAAAATTTCAAACAAATTTTTAAAATTTATCTTCAAACATTTTTATTTCGTATAAATTGATTTTCATCTTATTTGAAATAATTATCTTTTTTATATTCGATAATAAAAAAAATTGAACCTTATTCTATAAAAAAGTTCAGATTCACAAAATCGAAATCTTTTTTAAAAGTAATAATTTCCCTCGTAGCACGTAGAATTGGTAAGAGGAAACGTCAAACTGAGCAACGTTTCCTCTTTAACATGCGCGCATTGAGGGGTGGAACGAACCATGATTCAACCCGAGGCGTATCCAAAGCTAAACAACCAGCCGGTGTTTCCTCGACATGTCGAGTTTCCTATAACACCACGGAATTATGAATCCAAATTCGTTGCGCAAACTCGGTTCGCGTCGAAACAATGCAACTGTACACAAATCTGCCATTCACTGTCAAAGATCTTGATCCATGTGAAGATTTTACAGAATTATTACAGAGTCGTTCCATTCCCTCGTTTCTTGTTTTCTGTATTTGTCAAAAATGTAAAACATTATTTGAGAAAGTTGTCAGAGACTACACTTGACAGACAGACTGTTCTGTTATTTGATTATCACATCTCTTTAAGAAACTGAAATATTTCATATAAGATTTTTAAAAATTTTTAATAATGCTCTCCTAAAACTAATAAGAGTATTATTATTTAAATCATGTATAGATCTGTTAGAAATTGTTAATGACCAATTTTTAATAGATTCATGAATGAAATATACAAAAAAAATTTCAATAAACTTCAAGAAATAAAAATATCCATCACATAATTTACCTTAAAACTCGATTAAACTCTATTAAAATTAGGAAAAATTTAAACCGCTATAACTCGGAAGATAATGACTTCCGGTCAATGAATGAAAGATGATTAGAAGCGCGGAACCTTGCCCTTTAAAACGCTTTTTCATTTATCCCGATACGACTTCCGGTTCCCGAGATATCGTCGTGTAAAGAGAAAGGTAATTTTTAATCGTTTACTATCTGCATCCTTGTCCCGTACTCGGACCTCTCGCTCGCTCCTCGTCTCACTGACCTATCCCAAACTCCAGACAAGTGCCAGACGCGATTCCTAGAAAAACGTGTAGTAAGCATTTCCAAGAAATAATGTAGGTCACGGTTTCATTCATAATCCCTGCACTGTTTTAAGCGCTATGGACACTTCAACTTTTTATATCTCGGCAACCGTTTGAGATATCGGGATAAAACAAAAAGGGATTTCAATGGCACGGTTTTCTCTATTTTTTCAATAAGTTTTAATGACAAAATTTTCAATTTTTTTTCACGTTTTTTACGTGAAAATTCGAAGATTCATTTCACTAAATAAATGTAATATTCTCTCATTTTTATATAACATAGAGAAAATTGAATGTAGCATTGATAACTAATTACTTTCATTCCATCTTCTATACTAACTAAATTCATTGCAGTGAATCTTGAAGGCCAAAAGCATACGATCAGGGACGATCGACGAAAATTACAAAACGAGTAATCGTTAAAGGGCTATTACGGGGGATAAACGGAAGCGACTCTCGTAGATGGCGCGCGTATCGAAACGTGCACAAGGAATGGCGCAATTATAAGAATTGCCGCTACAAAGAGCAATTCAGAAGAGGGCAAAGACGAATAAAATTTCTTCTCTCGCGACGCGAAAAGAAGAAAGGCCGTAAGTTAACGCACGAATGAACGGCTTCGAAATGGGAGTCAAACGATCGTTTGAACTCGTACGAAACAACAATTACGGGACAGTCAACGTTGTACGTTCTTCATCTAGATATTTCGTTGTTATTCAACATTTTCTCGTGGAATTTTACCATTTATAGATACGTCGCAACTGGTACTGCTCTAATATTAAAATTACTAAATTTAAAATTGTGCTCTTATTGAAGCAACGAGCAAATTCTTGTTGACTAATTATCGTCACGATGACAAAAAATCAGCAAATAATTTATTAATTATTTAATTACAGTATATTAATAAAATCTCGCATTGCATCAGCAGAATATTTACAAAAATAAATTTAACACATTTACTTATTATAATACGAAAAAATCGATAAGTAGAACTTCATTTTTTATTTTTAATTCATTGGAAATATATTCGAAGAGAAAACAAAATGAGAAAGGAAGAAGAATGGAGAATAATAAAAGTATTTCAATTTTTATGATAATTGAACACTACTTTTTGAACGAAAGATTATATTTCCCATTTTTCTTTTCAGTTTTATATTACAAAATCTTTGATATGATATAACAAATTTTCTTAAAAGAAAGTTTCTTACAGTACAGTTTATTTGATGTTCGAACTTCGGAATGCATACATGGCGTTAAGTAATCAGAACGAGTAATTATTTCAGCATAAATTATAACTTGCTGCTACGAATCTGAATTTTTGACGTCCAAGCTATTAATTAACCTGTTACATTTCCTGTTACATCCATACGGTTTGTATGAATTTTTCACTATATTTCATCATTATAAACAGCTTCAAATAAATGAAAAAATGATACATTTTATATTTTGTGACAGATTGATCAAGTGATAATTTCCTATATGATATAGTAATGCAAATATCATAATTTTAATATGATATATGAATATAATAAATGTTAAATAGATAGAAAAATAAAATTACGAGAAATTTTTAATATGAAATTAATAGATATCATGCGTTCAAATGAATTAATTTCATTCTACTGTGTCTTTACATCTTCTCTTTCCATCTCTTTCGAAATAAACATCATTATTTATAGGTGATCATTTTTATTGGAAAATTTTGAGAGACTTTTGTCTATCTTTTGTAATAAGATATTTATAAACATTTGAAACAAACAATTACATTTTTAGAAGAAAGAAAAATTCCAGAAGATGATATAAAAAGGTAAGCATTCCAAAATAAAAAAACAGAGCATATAATTAAAATAAGGTGAAATAATGAAAAAATAGCAAATAATATATCTTACCAAGGTGTCAGAGTAAAAAAGTAAGTATATAAAATACATAAGCAAATAAATTTCTTTTTCCAGTTACAAAAGATACATCATAAAAAGGTAAGTGTATAAAAGGTAAGCATAAAATACAGTAGTTAGTTATTATAATTAGAATTAAGTAAAATGATGAAAAAATGAAAAAAATTCTAGCAATATATATCAACTTAAAAAGGTAAGTATAAAAGGTAAGTATCAGGTAAGTATTATTTTCAAAAATTTTAATATGTTATTCTCCTAAACAAAATCATATATCAAGACAAAAATTTTTCTAGAATGCGACTTCGTATTCAGAGAATATAAATAAAAGGAGTTTTTATACGGGATTTATAAAAGTAAATATACATTTTTGTGGGACTATACATTTTTTAACATATCAGTGATACATCTTGGCACACTCTCTAAAAAAGTACTGAGCTTTATATAGCAAAAAACTTATGGTTTAAAAAATAAACAAATTTTGTTAAATATCTTTTAAACTAATGGTTTTTTGCCATATATGGCTCAGTACATTTTTATAGAGAATACTATGATGCATCGACTGGTGCTCCAAAAAGTATACAATCGTATTTAAAAAAATAAGATTTGGCCCGAAAAGTTTTTTATGGGTCCACCTACGAAAAAAACGAAGGCTCCAGAATATAGTCCTTTTGAAACCATTCAACTTTTATTCGAAAGATTTTTCCATATTTTTAATAATAAACGAGATATTTAATAAAAAGTACAACTATCGAAATTCCTCGATCGATGAAAAATTTTTGTCCAAAAATTCGACTTTGTATTAGGAGAACATGACATAATAGGAGGTCGATCGAAAAATTTTTCCGAGAAATGACGTCAAATTCTCGGAATCTCTAAAATTCTTGGAACTGAGGTCTAATTCTTGGAATTTTTAAAGTTCTTGGAACTGACGTCAAATTCTCGGAAATTTCCAAGTGCTCGAATGAACGAAACATTTGTCCAAAAATTCGACTTTGTATTAGGAGAACATGACATGATAGGAGGTCGATCGAAAAATTTTTCCGAGAAATGACGTCAAATTCTCGGAATTTCTAAAATTCTTGGAAATGACGTCAAATTCTTAGAATTTCTGAAATTCTTGGAACAGAGGTCTAATTCTTAGAATTTCTGAAGTTCTTGGAACTGACGTCAAATTCTCGGAAATTTCCAAGTGCTCGAATGAACGAAACATTTGTCTAAAAATTCGACTTTGTATTAGGAGAACATGA
>NW_025224718.1:0-496 GCF_014066325.1 Apis laboriosa | reverse complement strand
GCGTTCAATAGAGATCTCAAAATCAAACATGTGCCATGAATGCTGTAAAATTAATAGTTGATCTGAAAATAATAGTTTATAAAATTTATTTACCAATTCATTATGTAATCCAAAGATTGCTTTAGAAATATAGTAATTTAATTTAGTATATTATAGTAATTTATGGTAATTTAATATAATAACTATAATTTCACTATTTTGTGTTCAATATGTCTCAAAATATGTGCCATGAATATGAAATTAATAGTTGACTTGAAAATAACAGTTTATTAAATTTATTATTGTACTATGAAATTAATAGTTGACTTGAAAATAACAGTTTATCAAATTTTTTTTACCAATTTATTATGTAATCCAAAGATTGCTTTAGAAATATAGCAATTTATAAGTATAATTTTACTCTTTAGCATTCAATAGAGTATCTCAAAATCAAACATGCGCCATGAATGCTATGAAATTAATAGTTGACTTGAAAATAACAGTTTATTAAATTTAT
>NW_025224717.1:0-522 GCF_014066325.1 Apis laboriosa | reverse complement strand
TATACACGAGCTTTTCAATTATCTCTACTTGTAAACTGTCCAAAACGAATGACTATATATTATACACGAGCTTTTCAATTATCTCTACTTGCAAACTTCCAAAACGAATGACTATATATTATACACGAGGTTTCCAATTCCAAATCTCTAGTCATTGTCAAATTTCTCTATTTGCAAACTTCCAAAACGGATAACTATATAATATATACACGAGCTTTCCAATTCCAATCTCTAGTCATTGTCGAATCTCTCTATTTGCAAACTATCCAAAATAGATGACTATATAATATATACATGAGCTTTCCAATTCCAATTTCTAGTCATTGTCGAAGTTCTCTATTTGCAAACTTGTCTATTTCCAAAACAGATGACTATATAATATATACACGAGCTTTTCAATTATCTCTACTTGCAAACTGTCCAAAATGAGTGACTATATATTATACACGAGCTTTCCAATTCCAATCTCTAGTCATTGTCAAATTTTTCTATTTGCAAACTGTCCAAAACAAATGACTATAT
>NW_025224716.1:0-293 GCF_014066325.1 Apis laboriosa | reverse complement strand
AATAAAAATATTAGATTAATTTACCAAATTAATTTACCAAAAAATTAAAGGCTTTTCTATTTCTTTTTCAATTGCTAAAATAAAAACATGAAAGTATATTTTGAAAATACTTTTTCTTTGTATATTATATTAATATTTTATAAAAAATAAAAATAAATTTTGATATGAAAAGAATTGTGACACACGATTAAATACTCTTTTAACCTGAATCACATGTTCATATATACTCTTCGACTGATCACTGCAAAGAGGACTAAAGGAATAAAGGTCAATACCTTTCGTTTCTCTCCTCT
>NW_025224715.1:0-214 GCF_014066325.1 Apis laboriosa | reverse complement strand
AAACATAATTCGTATTAAAATATATGCTATCTTAAAGATTGAATATTATTAGAATAATATTCTAATGAAATAAAGTATCGTTAATTATTTGATCAATGTTAGATATTAAGCATACATTATTATTTATAATAATCCGCAATATTTAAGAGCGGATATTTTATTATTTTAAATTGTAATTAAATAATTAATTGTTAATAGATATGAAACGACGCAA
>NW_025224714.1:0-1115 GCF_014066325.1 Apis laboriosa | reverse complement strand
TTTTTTAATCAAGAATTGTTGCAATCAACTTACTCTTGTCATCTTTCCATAGTTTTCTAATTTTAGATTCAAAATATTTGTAAATCTTCTTCCTCCTCCTCCTACTCTTATTTTTTTTAATACTTTTTAATCAAGAATTCTTGCAATCAACTTCCTCTTCAACTTATCATCCTTCCCTAGTTTTCTAATCTTGGATTCAAAATATTTGTAAATTTTTCTTCTCCTTCTCCTCCTTTTCTTCTCTTATTCCTTTTAACCCCACTTTTTAATCAAGAATTCTTGCAATCAAATTCTTGCAATCTTTTCCCTTCAACTTGTCATCTTTCCATAGTTTTCTAATCTTGGATTCAAAATATTTCTAAATCTTCTTTTTCTTCTTCTTCCTCCTACTCTTATTTCTTTTAACTCCACTTTTTAATCAAAAATTCTTGCAATCAATTTCTTTTTCAACTTGTCATCTTTCCATAGATTTTTAAAATATTTGTAAAATAGTATATAGTTTTCAAAATATTTGTAAATCTTCTTCTTCCTCTTCTTCCTCCTACTCTTATTTCTTTTAACCCCACTTTTTAATCAAGAATTCTTGTAATCAATTTCCTCTTGTCATCTTTCCATAGTTTTCTAATTTTGGATTCAAAATATTTGTAAATCTTTCTCCTCCTGCTCCTCCTTTTCTTATTCCTTTTAATTCTATTTTTTAATCAAGAATTCTTGCAATCAACTTCCTCTTGTCATCTTTCCATAGTTTTCTAATTTTGGATTCAAAATATTTGTAAATCTTCTTCCTCCTTCTTTTCTTATTTCTTTTAATTCCACTTTTTAATCAAAAATTCTTGCAATCAATTTCCTTTTCAACTTGTCATCTTTCCATTTTTTAAAATATTTGTAAAATAGTATATAGTTTTCAAAATATTTGTAAATCTTCTTCTTCCTCTTCTTCCTCCTACTCTTATTCCTTTTAACCTCACTTTCTAATCAAGAATTCTTGCAATCAACTTCCTCTTATCATCTTTCCATAGTTTTTTAATCTTGGATTTAAAATATTTGTAAATCTTTCTCCTCCTGCTCCTCCTTTTTTTATTCCTTTTAATTTTATTTTTTAATCAAAAATTCTT
>NW_025224713.1:0-1384 GCF_014066325.1 Apis laboriosa | reverse complement strand
TAATATATACAAATATATAATAATATATAAAAAATTATTAAATAAATAATTTCATATATATATAAATAAATAATTTAAAAAAATTGATAAAAAAAGTCTAGAAATAAATTATTAAAAAAATAAATAATTCAATAAATAAATTCGATAAATCGATAATCGATAAATAAACAAACAAATAAATAAATTAATAAAAAAACATATAAATATATAATAAAATAAATAAATAATAAATTAAAATTTAATAATACATAAGAAAATTATTATTTTATTTTAAATATTATTAATTAGAATAAATAAAATATATTATACAATTTTCTGTGCGATTTCGATTATCGAAATAACGTAGGACGCCAACCAATCACAAAGCCGGTAAGAATATTTTGGCGCGCGGCATCAGTCTACTGTGGAAAGTCACCGAGTGCGGACGTGTAATTGAGACCGGCTTCGAAAATTCTACTACGCAGTAAGTAATTTTAATCATATTTTATCATCGAATTCATAAATTATTATTATTTTTGTTTATTTAATAATTTATTTATTATTGAAATGTAAAAATTAATTAGTATTTTGAATTTCTTTGTGTTTTTTCCGTCAATCGTTTCCGTCGAGATTACCGGTATTTCGTGTCTTCGTTGAATCGCGATTCGAGTTCACTTATTGCGTCATCTTAATATAATTCTTTCATATATTCGTTTTTCATGTTTTTTTACAATTTTGAGAAATTCATTCGTTTGATTTTCGCGATAATTTAGAAAAAATGCCTTGTAATATGGACATATTACAACGATTTATAATTGATATATTAATTAATATATCTTTTAACGAATAAATTTATTAAAATAAATTAAAATTAATTTATTTAGAATAATTCTTTATAATCTTTTTATCCATATTGAAACGAATATATAAAGTCAATTTTATTTTATTATATTTGTATAATACGTATCATATTGATGATACGTATTTCATATCGTATTTCGTTTCTAAACATGTTTCTCTGTAATGTTTATCTATTTTTTTGTTTTTTGTACAATGCTGCAAGCACATTATTTGTTTTCATAATATCGCTTTTCCAAGAATTTGAGCATTCGCGTTTTTTGTCACGCTCGACATGTTTCGACAGGTTTCGACACGTTTCGACTTGTCGCGCGCGCACACCTCCTTCCCCCTTCCACTTCGATTTTTAATTCGATAATCGAAATAGTGACATGGCGCGTTATTGTATTATCGATATTAGTTAGTCATTAGAAACTTCATTGCTCCTTGAGGTGTGTGATTTTTTCGTTACGTAGTACGTGCATAATTTCTTCTATAAGTGTATATTTTTTATAATTCATGAATTATTATTCGATAAAAAAAACGTATTCTTTATCGAATATGATAA
>NW_025224712.1:0-1976 GCF_014066325.1 Apis laboriosa | reverse complement strand
AAAAGTGAAAGAAAAATGATAGTGACAAGATTTAATTAAATTTAAATGGACAATTTCTTTATTTTTTTTTTATTTTCCTATTTCATTTTTTTCTTTTATTTATTAATATATATTTTCTTTTTTTTTAAAGCGTATAAAGGATTATACGTTAGATATTTTGATGATAATTCTCAATTCAGGTTTTATTTATATTTTAATTTTATTGTAATTTCTATGTTTTTATAAAATTCGATAATATCATTAAATAATATTTCAATTTTAATATTTCAAATATCAATTAACATAATCAACATAACATAAATTAATAAATAAAATACAATAAAATATTACTATTGTATTCACAAGTATAATATAATAAATATCATGTATTCATTATGTAAAAATCTACGTCAATATACAAGCAGTAACTCATATCGATTCGGAACTTTCGTGACTGACTACGATCACGAGAGTGACTAAAGGAACAAAAATGCATACGAGTCGCCATTAAATGGAAAAAATCATGCATTGCCATCATTGCTGACCCATGAAAAATGTGGAAGAAAGTGGAAAGAAATAAAAAATAATCAAATCAAATACAGAAATAAATCTATATAAAAAAAAAAATGAAAAATCATAATTTAAAACTAGATATATATATAATGATTATTTAAAAAAAATTGAAATAAAACTCTAAATAACTCTAAAAAATAAAACTCTAAGTTGATGGAAAATATTTAATAAAGATAATTATCTCTTTGCGTAACCAATAATTGTACTAATTCTAATAAATATTCGAAACATAATTAAAAATATTCGAAATAAGAATGTTATTTATTTACTCTTTTCTACTTTTATTGAAATATTTTTAATAAATCATCTGTATCTATCATGAGTTACTAACTTACCAAGTAGATATGTATTGTTACAGTAAAAAATAATAATGAAAAAAATAAAAATGTATATATTTTCCATATAAAAAATCAAATGTTACCACTTATCTGATTAATCATTATGTTGAACGATTGTTGAAATGATTGTTCATATTAAAATTTTTTTTCCGCTTTTAAATTAATAACTTACAAAAAAAATAATAAAATTTTTAGTATAAATATATAAAATTTTTTTGAAAATGTGTTAATGTATTAAAATAAGCCAATAACCAAGTTCAAATTTTATTTTAGAAATTGATAATATCTATTTCACGAATAAATTTAAGAATGTAATAGTTTAATACAAAAAATTGAATAAATTATTCTTTTTGAAAGAATTATTAATTACAATAATACGTAATAAATAATATTAAAAATTATTGAATAAATTAAATAACAATATATAGGAAAAATAAAATAATCAGCGAATATAATAAAAAGAAATTACAAGATAGATTAGTCACCTGAAACGAAACATCTAAAGATTTTTGACGGAAGAATGACATTTCGCGCTGTGATTTCGATTATCGAATTGGACGAAGAGGAAGAAAATATGCTTGAAGTTCGGCAACAAATCAAAGTATATCGAACGATATACAGTCATGAATCATCGATTACCCGAAAACTAAATTTTTTCTACTTTAAACATAATATAAAAATAAATACAAAAATGATACATTCTATTTTGTAAACAGACAGAATTATTATAAGAAATATTCTCAGTTTTGAATCGAATGCTAAATAGACATATTTAGCATTAAATAGACATATTTAATATACGAGAATGTGTATAAAATTAATTGACATCTCGTCTAATTACTTTTATTTCTTAATTATTTTATAAATGATTAAAAGGCAAGAAAAACTTATAATAATTACTATTAAAATTTATTGTGAACTTTAGCAGTTTTCTGATTGGCTGAGTGACATGGTTTCTTCTAAACTTAAATCGCGCAAAAAAATAACTCAAATAATAATAATAATGAATAATTTAATAACAAAGCTTAACAAGAAGATAAGAAATTTATCATAAAATAATTAAATACATAATAAATAAAATTTAAA
>NW_025224711.1:0-218 GCF_014066325.1 Apis laboriosa | reverse complement strand
TGTTCGAAAGTTTTCTCGTCCGGTTTTTGGACTCTAAAGTTCAAGAATCGATGCCAAATTAGAAAAAAATAGTTATTTTGGATATTAAAGTGGAGCTATTGCTAATTTTCTTCGCCGTTTCTCGATCAACGATATTCTAAAATTTTTCATGCATCGTACGATAACAAAATATTGCTTTCTATACGGTTCAAAGTGCAAACAATGAACGAAATCATTAT
>NW_025224710.1:0-194 GCF_014066325.1 Apis laboriosa | reverse complement strand
AACCTAACCCAACCTAACCTAACCTAACCTAACCTAACCTAACCTGATTCTGATCATAATTCACAGGTATCCTTAAATCTTTAATAATAGCTATAACGATAACAATTCTATTAACACTCATAAGGATACTGATAGTAATTTAATGATAAGAGTATGATAGTAATAGTATTAATAGTACTAAGGATAGTAAGTGG
>NW_025224709.1:0-203 GCF_014066325.1 Apis laboriosa | reverse complement strand
AACGATTAAAAAAGTTACCGTTGTATCGAAACTAATTGAAAAGAGATGTCTATAAACGGAGACGTCCCATTAATAAGTCAGATAGAAAAAAAAAAAGAATTTCGAGCTATCTGTTACTGTCTCCAATCGATCCTCGCAAATAACGGAGGAAAATCTCGCGAGTTCTCCGGAATCATTTGGCCCGTTTCCAGTCTTCGAGTGTG
>NW_025224708.1:0-776 GCF_014066325.1 Apis laboriosa | reverse complement strand
CAAAAAAAATCATAAAATTATATAAAACTGAATAAAAATTATTATATACTAAAGAAATATAAGAATTCATTCAATAAGCTTTAATATAGCAAAAATTAGAAATTTCATTTCATCATATCGTGATAATTTTCGATTGGTTCGCGATTTTAATTTATGATTATAATTATTTTTAATATTAATAAATAACATTTAAAATATTTTAATATAACATAAAAATTAAAGAAATAATGTAAAATTAGATTAAATTTGTATTTGTAATGCGTAGGAATATATTAAATTTTAAATATATTATTGTAATATAAATTAATAACAAAAATCTAATAATAATTAAATTGAATTATAATAGAAAACTTATTTTTCGTAACATGAACACATAAAATACATTCAAATATAATCATTGTTATCTTATGTTGCATTATGATTATAGAGAAAAAAGACCATGATTTAGGAGTCACTTTCAAAGATCAAATTTTTGTAAGAGATACATCGAATTCAATTTTCAATTTATTGATTAATTTTTTATTCTTAAATTGTTTAATTATTTTAATTTTAATTTTTAAATTTATATTAATTTAATTTTAATTTATAACTTGCTTAAAATTTTGTTATATTTAAATTTTTATTTTATTTCATTTTAATTTATTCTTCAATTTTTAATTTTATTTTAGCTTGTTATTTAAGTTGTAATTAAATAATTAAATTTAAATTTTAAATTTTTTTATTTATTACTTAGATTCTAATTTAACTTTCAATGATTAATTTTATGTTAATATAAA
>NW_025224707.1:0-294 GCF_014066325.1 Apis laboriosa | reverse complement strand
CGAAACATTTCTTAATATTTCCAAAAACGAGTGAGTTATATCAGATTACATCCTTCGGACACCAGGTATTACATCTTACGCAATTGATTACTAAAAACAATCGAGATACTGCGATTAATAATGATACACAGCTTGTATTATTAAAAAATAAAAAAAAAAACTAATAAAAAACGCATTAGAAATGGCAGAGGATAAGCTTTCAAGAAGTGGATATCTAAATTTGTATAAATTGTGAAAAAAAGGGTTATGGAGTTCTAAAAAGGTGGCAACGTTAAGAAAAAATGGTAAAAAATT
>NW_025224706.1:0-207 GCF_014066325.1 Apis laboriosa | reverse complement strand
CGACCTCCTATCGTATCATGTTCTCCTAATTCAAAGTCGACTTTTTGGACAAAAATTTTTCTATCTTCAGAAAATTTCAATGCTAATGTTTATTTTTAAATATCTCTCTTATTCTTCATTATATTAAAAAATGTTTCGAATAAAAGTTGAATGGTTTCGAAAGGGCTATATTCTGATGATCTTTGTTTTTTCGTAGGTGGACTCATA
>NW_025224705.1:0-424 GCF_014066325.1 Apis laboriosa | reverse complement strand
TCGTGACTATTATATATTCGCATATATTCGTATATCTGCAGTTGTATCTATGAAATGGAAGATTTCTTTTTTTCAGGATGGCTACCGATAAGTTCCTTCCTTTTCTTTCTACGATCATAACTTCTTTTCGAATTACTTCGTATTCGAACGATGCAAATGTATTTTCTCTAGAAATATTTAAAATATTAGAATATTAGAAAGGTATCCTTAAAAATATCGTCAAAAAGAATAATAAGCGTTTTTAATGAAAGTGTGAAAGTTCTGTCAAGATTGCAACGAATAATTTGATAGATATTTTAAACAACGATAGTGACAATAGCGATTTTACTTTGACATTGTGAATTACGAAAACTAAGCAACTTAACCAGACATTCTTGTTGCTATTGGAACTTAAATCGTAAAACGAGGGGTTAATTACGAGGTG
>NW_025224704.1:0-243 GCF_014066325.1 Apis laboriosa | reverse complement strand
AGTAATTTTTTGGGTTGGAAAATTTGTTATTGGAGAAATATGAAAGAATTGTAGATGGATTGTTTGGATTCTTGGTTTTCTTGAAAATTTTAGCTTAGAATTTTTTTGATATCGGATGTTTCTTATAGATACACTTTAAGTGTTCAAATTTGATAATCTTCTGATGATCTTTCTTATGATATTAAACTTATATTAAAATTACGGAATAATGGTAATATCTTTTCAATGATAAAATTATAATCA
>NW_025224703.1:0-467 GCF_014066325.1 Apis laboriosa | reverse complement strand
GAGAAGTCAACGAGGTTTCTATCGATTTATAAAAACTAGAATTATTCGTGCAATAATTAGAAATTATTTCTTAACGAGGAATCCTTCAAAAAATTCCTTATAATGTTGAAAGACGGTTGTTACATACAAAGAATACAATTATTCGATCAATGANATAATGTTGAAAGACGGTTGTTACATACAAAGAATACAATTATTCGATCAATGAGAAGAAGTAAGAGAATATTTGGAATCATCGAGAAGTCTGCGAGGTTTCTATCGATTTATAGAAACTAGAATAATTAGAACGATTTTATTTCTTAACGAAGAATCAAAAAGTTCCTTCTAATGTTGAAAGACGGTTGTTACATACAAAGAATACAATTATTCGATCGATGAGAAGAAGTAAGAGAATATTTGGAATCATCGAGAAGTCTACGAAGTTTCTATCGATTTATAGAATTATTCGTGCAATAATTAGAACGATT
>NW_025224702.1:0-235 GCF_014066325.1 Apis laboriosa | reverse complement strand
AAAAGAAAGAAAGAAAGAAAGAAAGAAAAAGAAGGGAACGTGCGATTTTTCGTACTTTGACTACCTTTTGATCTTCGAGGCTTTGATTATATTTCGATATTGTTGATTTGTACGAAAGATATCCGTGTTGCGGTATACATTTTATTGTACTATTGTCAGAAGGTTGTACGTAACAATAAAAGTTTTGTATGAATCTGTAAATTGCAATTGTCGATCGAATATTTTGATTAGCTTC
>NW_025224701.1:0-623 GCF_014066325.1 Apis laboriosa | reverse complement strand
ACTTTTATTAAAATTTTATTTAATGTTGATGGAACTTTTACTAAATTTTGTTCAATGTTGATGGAACTTTTATTAAAATTTTGTTCAATGTTGATGGAACTTTTATTAAAATTTTGTTCAATGTTGATGAAACTTTTGTTAAAATTTTGTTTAATGTTGATGAAACTTTTACTAAAATTTTATTCATTGTTGATGGAACTTTTATTAAAATTTTGTTCAATGTTGATGAAACTTTTGTTAAAATTTTGTTTAACGTTGATGGAATTTTTATTAAAATTTTGTTCAATGTTGATGAAACTTTTGTTAAAATTTTGTTTAATGTTGATGGAATTTTTATTAAAATTTTGTTCAATGTTGATGAAACTTTTGTTAAAATTTTGTGCAATGTTGATGGAATTTTTATTAAAATTTTTTTCAATGTTGATAGAACTTTTATTAAAATTTTATTTAATGTTGATGGAACTTTTACTAAAATTTTGTTCATTGTTGATGGAACTTTTACTAAAATTTTGTTCAATGTTGATGAAACTTTTGTTAAAATTTTGTTCAATGTTGATGGAACTTTTATTAAAATTTCGTTCAATGTTGATGAAACTTTTATTAAAATTTTGTTCAAATTTGTA
>NW_025224700.1:0-842 GCF_014066325.1 Apis laboriosa | reverse complement strand
CGAAATCGAATTCATCCGTCCCAACGCTCCACTTTCTTACAATTGATGAATTACAATTGAATTTCAAAAGTTGGAATTATTAACATGCCTATCTTGGAAAATTTAATACGTATTGAAGAAATTTGCAAAATCTCTTTGATCGTTGTAAAAGGAAATCCGCGTTTCAAGAAAGATTGGGAAATCAAGGAATCTAGATCTCGGGTACCGTATTTCGCTCGTCCTTGATCAAAGAGGCGTAAACGAATGTTAATTAACGAGAATATCTTTTCAACGATTTTTAAATTAGTCGATCATTTCATCGATCCTTATATCTATATATTACGCAATACACGTGCTTTAAAAATTTATTCCCGTACAAGCTTAATATTACCTAGCTTTTATATTGAACTACATACCTTTAATCATTTTTTGTATCTTATTGTAAAGTATAAAATAGATTTTGATAATTGGAATTAGCAATAATATAATTTCCTGGCTACGCGTAATTATTTTCTAACCTATTTAAAAGTTACAAACTTAATATTACCTAGCTTTTATATTGAACTATATATCTTTAATCATTTTTTTTATCTTATTGTAAATTGTAGATTTATTATAAAATATTATCCTATTATAAAATAGATTTTGATAGTTGGAATTAGCAATAATATAATTTCCTGGCGTAATTATTTTCTAACCTATTTAAAAGTTACAAGCTTAATATTACCTAGCTTTTATATCGAACTACATATCTTTAATCATTTTTTTTATTTTATTGTAAAGTATAAAATAGATTTTGATAATTGGAATTAGCAATAATATAATTTCCTACCGACGCGTAATTATTTTCTAACCTATTTAAA
>NW_025224699.1:0-579 GCF_014066325.1 Apis laboriosa | reverse complement strand
CAACGTTGTCAATCGATATCCATCGATGAAGTCTTAAATTACCTTAATCTAGATTTTAAATCTAAATCTAAACTATATTCTATATTATTCTTAAAACTAGAACTTAATTCTAAACGCATGTCTTAAATTAACTTATTCTAAATCTCAATACTAAATCTTAAATCTAACTTATATTATACCTAAAACTTAAGTCTACTACGCACGTATCTTATGATTTACATCAAATATAATAAATTATAATAAAGAAATTAATATCTGTGTCCTATGTTGATTATCGTGATCCAACTGCGTCCGACGTTGTCCATCGATGTCCATCGATGTCCATCGATGAAGTCTTAAATTAACTTAATCTAGATTTTAATAATAAATCTAAACTCTATTTTAGATTATACTTAAAACTNTAAAACTAGAACTTAATTCTAAACGCATGTCTTAAATTAACTTATTCTAAATCTCAATACTAAATCTTAAATCTATCTTACATTATACTTAAAACAAGAACTTAAATCTAAAACGCACGCATCTTATGGAAATATAATAAATTACATTGAAAATATTACAATCAAAATCTTAATACTA
>NW_025224698.1:0-1689 GCF_014066325.1 Apis laboriosa | reverse complement strand
GTGTATAATATGTATATAATATATATATAAATACAATATTACATTGTTTTACATTTTTTTTGTTCGAAAATATCAGTATTATATGTATTATGTAATTAGATGATAAAAACTTCAGATGATTACAAATTTCATGAACGATATCAATTTAACTTTACAAAATATTTTTAAATAATATCAATTTCTATGATTTGCAGATCATTATTATTATTATCATTTATTTAGAGAGAAAAAAGAAATCTTGCATAGAATTATTAAAAATAATAATAAATAATAATAAAAATAACATTAAAATAATAAGTAGCACTTTGCTTTTAGAATTAATTTATGTATTTCATATTCTTTGTATTATAATAAAAATACAGTATTTAAACATAAAATAAAAAATGAGTAATTATTGAAACAATATTTTCGCGTAAAACATTTCATAGATAAAATTCAAAAAAAATGTAAGTATTTACGATATATGTGTGAGACCGTATTTTTTATATGTAATACTCTTTTCATGAATATTGCATTAAATTATTGATAAAATATAAGAAAATATATCTTATTTTATAAAATTTATAGTAGACTTTTGTCAATAACAAATTTTAGCGTGAATTATTTAGATATACACGTATCAATGTAATAAATTATAACAATCTAATAAAAATAAAGTATCAATATAATACAATAGAAAATAAAATAATATTTGAATTTGAATGCAATAAATTTTAATCTAAAGTTGAATACTAAAATTTTATGATATAATTGTTGACGCCAATCTTAGAAACAAGTTTTACATATATTATAATTTATTTAATTATTCCATATCATCGTGAAAAAAATGCATGTAAATAAATAATTTAATCATATTAAAGTTTGAAGTTTTATTATTCTAAAAAAAATCGAAAAATACTTAGTAAATAATATAATTATTATAGATTAAAAAAGTATTTATCTATCTTATAACTCTAATCGTCTAAAGAATAAATAAAATGTGAAAATTTTTTTTATATTTTATTATTAAATAAAAAATTCAAATTTTTTTGGTTAAATTTTTTTTCAATTTTTCCTTAAAATATAAATATTATAAAAATTATTCATTATGTTCATCTTTATTTCGATAGCTTACCTGTATTTCCTATGAAAATTAAAACGAAATGAAATTGAATTTAAAATTAAATATTCTTTTTCATTTATAAACTAAAACATGTAATATTGAAAAGAATGTAAAATTTTAAATATTTTTAATTTAATTTTAATTTAATCATTTAATTTTTTTATACAAAAAAAGATTTTTTCTCATTTTATCATTTGTAAAATTTATTTATAAAGTTTTTAAAAAATTCTATTTAATTTTTTAAATGCAATAAAAATAATGTAATTTAAAAACAATAAAAGACAAAAATTTATAAAAAATGTACACACATTTCTATTTTACTCTTCTTTTTTTTTTTAAACTGATTTATTAAAAAATTCACACTACTAATTTATCAATAAAAACATCTTACATATTAAATAGAAGAATGTTTTATAAGTATTTTTGATACGAAATTTGTATAGATGTTCACAGTTGACGATTATTACAATTTTTCTTTCGTGCTATAGTCAAAAGCATCAATGCTCGCTCGCTGCTTTAGATTGATTAAACAGAAACCAATCATCGATCATATTTCTTTTATGAGTATCTTTACAAACGGATAAATG
>NW_025224697.1:0-782 GCF_014066325.1 Apis laboriosa | reverse complement strand
TAATTTCGAATTTCGAATTTCGAAGATCGAATGCGGCGTACGTAATTATTTTTCGTACGAAACAAATGGTACCTCGAATTCTTGTTTCACTTTCGATTCGACTGCAAGATGGTANTCTTCGATGTAATCTCGAATTTCGAAGACCGAACGCGACATAAGTAACGTAAGTAATTATTTTTCGTACGAAACAAATGGTACTTTGAATTCTCGTTTCACTTTCGATTTGACTATGAACGCAAGAAGATAGAATTTTTAATCGTACATATCGAGTATTTGAAAATTAATATTCTTTCTTCGACGTAATTTCGAATTTCGAAGATCGAACGCGACATATAATTATTTTTCGTACGAAACAAATGGTACTTCGAATCCTCGTTTCACTCTCCATTCGACGCATGCGAGAAAATTCTTAATTAATACGTATTTGAAAATTAAAAACCGATCTTGGACGATGTAATTTTGAATTTCGAAGATCGAACGTGACGTATATAATTATTTTTCGTACGAAACAAATGGTACTTCGAATTCTCGTTTCACTTTCGATTTGACTATGAACGCAAGAAGATAGAATTTTTAATCGTACATATCGAGTATTTGAAAATTAATATTCTTCGACGTAATTTCGAATTTCGAAAATCAAACGCGACGTACGTAATTATTTTACGAAACAAATGGTACTTCGAATCCTCGTTTCACTCTCCATTCGACCACGCACACGAGAAGATAAAATTCTTCCGATTTTCAACGACGTAATTTCGAATTTCGAAGATCGAACGCGACAT